>NW_008705592.1:89699-106077 GCF_000186865.1 Aureococcus anophagefferens
CGCGGGCGCGGGCGCGGGCGCGGGCTCCGGCGCCGCGGGCTCCGCGGGCTCCGCGGGCGCGGGCGCGGGCGCGGGCGCCGGGGCCCGCCCCCGGGGCGTCTTGGGCCGCCGCCGGCCCCGGCGCCGCGCGTCCGCCGCGCGCGCGTCGCGCTCCTGGTCGAGGAGCGCGCGCGTCTTCTCGAGCTCGGTCGCCGCGCCCGCGAGCTGCGAGTCGCGGCGCCGGAGGTCGCGCTCGAGGGCCGCGCCCTTGGCCCGGAGCCGCGCGGCCCGCGCCTCGGCCGCCGCGCGCGCGGCCTCGGCCTCCCGCAGGGACCGCTCGAGGTCCCAGCGGAGGCGGCACGCGGCGACGGCCTTGGCCGCGGCGGCGACGCGCGCGTCCCCGGCGTCGACGACCGGCGGCGGCGCCGGCTTCGCCCGCCGCGCCTCGACGGCGTCGGCCGCGGCCGCGCGCCGCGCGTGGCGGCCTAAACGCTCCGCGGCGCGCGTCCGCATCGTGAGCTGGCGGATGCGGAACTTGAGCTTCCGCGCCGCCGGGTCCGCGGCCGCGAGCCGCGCGCGCCGCGCGCGCCAGGCGCGCTGCACGCGCGCCGCGGCGCTCGCCTCCAGCGAGTCGAGGTCGACCTCCATGTCGTCCGCGACGGCGACGGCGACGGCGAAGACGTCCCGGAGTTTCGGCATCTCGAGCGGCCGCGACGACCCGCCGCGCGCCTCGAGCAGCGCGAGGGCCTTGCGCAGCTCCGTGGCGAGCTTGAGCCGGTGGTCCTCGTAGGACACGCCCAGCTCGTCCAGGTGCGCGTAGAGCTCGCGCGTCTCGTAGCCGAAGCCCGACGCCCAGGCGCGCACGCGCTCCAGCGACGCCTCGCCCACGCGGCAGCCGTACTGGGACAGGCCGATGCGCTTGCACCAGGCCGCGCCGTCCGCGGGCGACAGGTCCTCGGCGGCCGTCGAGAGCGTGCCGCCCATGCTATCCCATTATCATCTCTATTAGCTAAAAAAAAACTGCTGCAACTTGCTGTCAGCGAGCTGAGGCGACTGCGCCTTCGTCGACCGGTCCAGCCTCTGAGTCGACTACCGCGCCGGCGTGCACCGGTGATAGCGCGATGGCGGCGCTCGCCGGCTTCGCGCCGCCCAAGAAACTGGCCGGCTTCGCGGACGCGAAGAAGCAGCTCAAGGGCTTCGCCGACGCCGCGCCGGCGAAATCCGCGGCTGCGCCGCTCACGAGCGCCGCAGCCGCGGCGCCCACACCCGCCGCGGCGCCGCTCAAGGGCTTCGCCGCGGCGAAGCCCGCGCCGCTCCAGGGCTTCGCCGCGGCGAGGCCCGCGCCGCGTTCCGCGGCGCCGTCGCGGTCGATCCCGCCCGGGCGCGTCGGCGGCCTCGTGCCTCGGGGCGTGCCGCTGACGAAATCCATCGGCGCCGGCGGCGCCGCGCGCCGGACCATGCTCGCGGAGCCGACGGTCGCGTCGGGCGTCTGCGACGGCTGCGGGTGGCGCGAGTGCCAGTGCGCGCACGCCAAGGTCGCGAAACTCGTCGGCCCGCCGCTCCCCGCGGACGCGCGGTGCCGCGTCTGCTTCGAGGGCCCCGAGGACTCCGACGAGCCCCTCGTGTCGCCCTGCGCGTGCCGCGGCGACTCCAAGTACGCGCACGCGAGTTGTCTCGCGGCGTGGGCCGAGGCCGCGTCGCGGCGCGGCGGCGCGCAGTCCTACAAGTGCCCGACGTGCAAGACGCGCTACTTCGGCGCGACGGCCGTCGCCCTCGCGGTGCAGCGCGTGGATCTAGAGCTGGACCGGCCCGCCGCGCCCGCGGACGACGGCGATTTGACGAACGTCGAGGCCGCCGTCTACAACATGAAGGTCGTCTGCGCCTACGAGGACGTCGCCTTGGACGCGGCGCTGCTCAAGCGCTACCTGAACCGCGCGACGCGCGCGGCCCGCGCGCCGGAGGTGCTCGCGGTCCTCGCGCGGCTCGACGGCGGCCGCGGGCCCGGCGGCGGCGGCGACCGGCCCGACGAGCGGGCGCTCGCGGCCGAGGTCGCGGCCGCGGACCCGAAGACGTCCGCGGACGAGCTCGACCTCGCGTCCAAGCGCCACGTCCTGTCCATGCTCGTCGTCGAGCGCTGCGTCCTCGCGCGCGAGGACGCGGGGGGCGTCGCGTCCGCGCGCGACGAGCGCCGCTACCTCGACGACGCGGAGAAGGCCAAGGCCCTCGCGGCCGCGGCCCTCGCGACGTGCCGCCGCATCCTCGGGCCGTCGCACCCGGACACGGGCAAGTACCTCCGCTTCTTCGGCCAGATCTCCATGGTCTGCCGCTTCCTCGGGGACAACGTCGCCACGCGCGCGAAGCGCGAGGCCGCCGTCGAGCGGCTCCGCGGCTAGGGGCGTCTTTTGCTGTTACGGGGGCCGTCGCCGCGCGCGCGCGGTCGCCTCGTTGATCGCGGAGATGTAGAAGTAGCCGGTCACCGTCGTGATCACGGGCAGGCCGGCGAGGCCGTAGCCGCCCGCCCGGCGGTAGAGCCACGCGACGAAGCGCTCCGTCAGCGGGATCGGCGGCGTCCCCGTCGAGACGCGGTGCGCGCCCAGGAGACCCCAGAACGGGAACAGCGCGGCCAGCGTCGACGCGACCCAGACGCCGTCGAGGGGCGGCGACGGCGCCGCTGCCGCTGGCGCCGCGGCCCGCGCTGCTGCCGGCGCTGCTGCCAGCGCTGCTGGATGTGCTGGCACTGCTGCTTGCGCTGCTGGCGCTGCTGGCGTTTTGAGCGGCGCCGATGCTTGCATTGCAGCGGTTATTGCAGACGGACTAGTGAGTTCTTTCGCAACGAGCGCATGCACCTCGTCCGCAGGCCGCGCGCGCATCGCGACGACGCGGGATGACGAGGAGAGCTGCAAGATAGAGCTGCGTCTTGTAAGTTGAAGGCAAACACATTTTTATTGACGCCGCCGCAGCATCTGCGGCTGCCCATCGCGCCGCCGGGAGTTGGCACCCGCACGGGAGGCGACTCGCCAGGGCATGGCCGACAAGCGGCTCATCAAGGCGACGAAGCAGGAGATAAAGAACGTGTTGGGGAAGGGATGGACCTGCTCCGTCTGCACGAAGCCCGCCAAGCTGAACTGCATCTGCAACACGGCCCACTATTGCTCGAAGGACTGCCAGGTGATAGACTGGAAGACCCGGGGCCACAAGAGCGCCTGTAAGAAAATCCGTGCGGGAGAGGCGGGCCACGAAGAGGCGAAGTCAGACCCGGAGAGCAAGGAACCGCCCGTCTTCTACGGACCCGCGCCTCGGTCGTACGCGGATGACGTGCGCGACAGAATCCGTGCGGAGCATGAAGCTGCGTTGGCACAGCGAACGGCGAAGGACGAAGCGGGGGCGGAAGTAAAGCGTCATGATTCGCGTTGTCCGATCTGCCTCGTGGACTTCGACATCAACTCGGAAGATGTTCTTCGTCCTTGTTGCTGGAAAACGATCTGCTTTCAGTGTAGCGTTAACATTGGCCGCGCGCCCTGTCCTCTCTGTCGCGAGCCGGCGCCGCTGACCAACGAGGCGGAGGTCGCGATGATACAGCGCGGCGTGGACAAGGGCATCGCTGCAGCCATGTTTCACTTGGGAGTAGCTCATGTCGAAGGTCACCTCGGGGTCCGCAAAGCTCCCAAAAAGGCTGTGAAGCTGTTTGAACGGGCCATCGAACTCGGGGATACGAATGCGATGACGCGTCTTCAGAAGATTTATCTAGATGGGCCAAGTGGTGTGAAGCGGAATCCGAAGAAGGCCAAGGAGCTGATGCAACGGGCGGCGGAGGCAGGTAATGTATGGGGCTACCACAACTTTGCCAACCTCTGCCGGAAGGAAGGCAACCATGAGTTGGCGTTCAAGTACTGCAAACTCGCAGCTGATGCGGGCATCGCTGCATCTGAGTACAATATGGGTGTATCGTACCTGAAAGGTGAGTACGCTCAAGTCGATCATAACGAGGGTATGCGCTGGATGAAACTCGCGGCTAGTCACGGTGACGAGGGTGCCATCAAGCTCATGTCACAGCTCCAGCAGCTCGCAGCCGGCGACCTGAAACTGAGCCGCCTCGATGACTGCAAGCTCATGTCACAGATCTCCGAGGCCGCGAAGAAGCATGCAGCGACCGGTGCCAACGAGCCTGCCGAGAAAACAGACTAGCCCGGTCACACAGATTCCGCAATCGATGCCTCCCCCCAACCCTCTCCGTTCCAGCGCGCGACAAGCTGTCCCGGCGCAATCAATTCGAAGTTTTTCTTTTCTTTCTTTTTTTTTCTTTTTTTTCAGCGGCTCTCGCGCAACACGCGCCGCCTCCTCTGCTCGGAACCTGACTGGCAACGTATCCCGCCTGCGGGATATGTTACTAGCCATGCCTCCCCAACCCCCGGGCACTGATAAGGCCGAAGTTACTCGTGCTCCTGGTATATAGGCGCGTGCATGAGCCAAAGCCGGAACCGGGATGGTCTCCGAGCCACGAACTCCCCCCCGCCCCGGTCGCCGCTCTGGGGAGCGCCCCTTAGGGAAGGGGCTTCTTGGGGCGCGCGGACGACGGCCGCGCGGGCCCGCGCTCGCCCGGGGCCTAGAGGTTCCGGTAGCCGCGCCAGTCGGGCGGGCAGATGTTGCCGTTGGAGGCCATGAAGTTGACGACGGCGGACAGGGGCGCGTCGTCGGACTGGCGCTCCATGAGCGGCTGGAGCAGGTCGTAGGCGAGGGCCCAGTTGCCCTCGAGGTACGCCGCGCGGCCGCGGCTGAAACTCGCGAGGTACGCGTCGCAGTCGCCCTTGGAGTCGAAGTCGAAGAGCGCCGTGAGCTCGCTGTGGCCCAGGACGCCCTGGGCCTCGAGCCAGCGCTCGGGCTCCGCGGGCAGGAAGTCGTAGGTGTGGAGCGTCGTCGACGCGTCCGCGCCTGTGTGGAAATCAACCAGTGGAACGCCCTGTCCAGCAAAAACTTCAAACCTCTCTAGCTCGGTCAAATCGAAGTCGATTCGGCTGACTTTTGGACGGGTCGATTGCTCTCATCGAGTCCTCGAAGCACGACCGAAGAAGCTGGTCTGAACCGTTCGATTACCCTCACATTGAAGTCGGGTTGAAGATTCGATTTCACGCAGGTCCGCGCCCTTGAGCTTCGCGCGGTCGATCTGCCGCACCGTCGCGCGCGTCGCCTGGGCAGGAAAAGGGTGATTCAAGTTCTCTTCAACATGAGTGTTCCGCGCGCGCGCGTTCCGGAAAAAGCATCCATGCTTCGGGACCGTTCCGAGAGCTGAACACTCGTCCAAAAATCAGCCAAAACGAGTGGGAAACGACCGAGATATGAGCCTTTGAAGTTGGGAATTTCGCACCCTTTTCCTGCCCTGCGCGTCGCGGGCGCGAGCTGGCTCACGAAGGGCCCGGACATGAGCATGGTCACGCCGTAGACCGCGGACGCCGCGAGCTCGAGGCGCGCGGCCAGGTTGACGTGGGGCGACATGAACGTGCAGTCCGCGTAGTCGTCGCCCGCGGAGCCCGCGGGCCGGTTCTCGATCGCGTGCCCAAAGTGGAGCCCCGACGCGAAGACGATGGCCGTGCCGTACTTGTCCATCTTGGCCACGACGCGGCTGATGGCCGCGTGGCGCGCCCGCGACGGCGCGTGGAAGCTGAGCCCCGCGCGCTTCGTCTCCGTCGACAGCCGCTGCGCGATGCCCGACACCGCGCGCCGCAGCTTCGAGTTCCGGTGGGGGTCGTCGTCCTCGGACCCGCGGAAGTCGCAGGCGGCCAACGCGGACACGAGCTCCTTGTGCTTCGGCGACACGGCGTTGACGTGCGCGACGTCGAGCGCCGTCCGCACGAGGGCCTTGAACGCGGCGTCGCAGCACGACACCTCGGGCAGGTCGTCGTAGCTCAGCCCGCCCCAGCCCGGCCGGTCGCCCGCCGGCGCCGCGGCGACCTCCGGCGCCTCGAGCTCGCTCTTGCGGCTCCGCCAGACGAGCAGGAACGAGTTGGCCGCGTTCCGCGCCTCGCCGCCGCGGTAGCGGTCGAGCGCGCTGCGCACCAGATGCGCGACGACGGACACGTAGGAGAAGACGACGTCCGACTTGACGTGGTTGTTGTTGAGCGTCAGGTTGTGGATGTCCAAAAACGCGAAGGCCGCCTGGATGCGCACGGACTCGATGGCCGTCGCGCCCTCGACGGCGAGCGTCGCGCCGCCGCCGTCGCCTAAAAGCGCGTCCGTCGTCCCGAAGCCCAGGCGCAGCAGTTCGGAGATCTTCCCGATGGAGTGCTCCAGGAAGTCCGTCTCGTACTCGGCCTGCTGGGCGTCCCGCTTGAGCATGTCCAGCGACCGGCCGACCTTGGAGACGACCCGCAGCATGTCCGCGACGGGCCTCACGACGATGTCCTCCGCGACCTCGTTGAAGGACCAGGAGCTCACGACCACGAGCAAGGAGATGAAGATGATCAGCAGCAGGTCGTAGAACGCCTCGAGCTTGACGACCTGGCGCCGGCTCTGGATGACCTTCGTTTTCGACGCGAAGAAGTCGGGCCCGAGCATCGGGCCGCCGTAGTCGATCTTGTAGGTCACGGTCTCGCCGTAGCGCAGGTTGTCCAACACGTGATCCTTCTTGGGCACGTAGTCGTAGCCCGCGATGCGCAGGTAGAGCACGTCGAAGCGCCGCGCGTAGCTGTGGTCGACGAACGCGCTCCGTTGGGCGTGCGTCATGTTGCCCATGGCCTCCAAAATCTCGCGCTGGGGCTTGTACGCGTTGGGCTCCGCGTCGAGGTAGGGCGTCACGAGCAGCACGACGAGCACGACGAGGAGCATCTGGCGCGAGATCTTCTCCGCGAGGCGCGTGCCCATGGCCGCGCGCGCGGACCCGCCGGCGTCGACCTGCGCGGCCTCGCTCGCGTCCTCCTCCTTGGCGTCGCTGAAGCAGTCGAGGAACTTCATGAGCTTGGCCATGCGCACGAGGCGCACGAAGCGCATGAAGCGGATGAGGCGCACCGCGCGCGCGGTCCGCGTCGTGCCGCGCGCGGACGAGCTCTCCATGAGCCTGCGTGGAACTCAAATCTTCAAGCTGACTTCAATGTGAGCGTAATCGAACGGATTGCGCCGGACTCTTCGGCTGTGCTTCGAGAACTCGACGAGAGCAATTGATTCGTCCAAAAATCAGCCAAATCGACTTCGATTTGATCGAGCTAGAGAGGTTTGAAGTTTTTGCTGGACAGGGCGTTCCACTGGTTGATTTCCACGCAGCCACGAGCGGGCTGCCCCGGCCGCCCTGGAGCCAGGGCACGTCGAGGACGATGGACGCCGCGCCCAGGACGTCGAAGGCCATGAAGACGGAGCCCCAGTAGCCCGGCTCCTTGAGGCTGAGCAGCGCGATCTCGATGGCGAAGAGCCCGAGGAACGCCGTCAGCGTCACGTCGACGCCGAAATCCGCGCGCGGCCGCAGGTACGCGTGGCGGATGCTGTTGCCCACCAACGTCAAGATGGTCATGACGAAAAACAGCGTCTGGATCTGGTTCGTGTGGTAGAGCTTCGCGAGGCCGTCGAGGCACGCGTCGAACGCGGCCCACCTGCGTGGCATTCGACCGCCGGTTCGGGCGGTCCCGACCAAACTTTGAAATGCTCGAGCTCGGTCACGTCGATTCGGCTGATGTTTGGATGAATCGATGGCTCTCGTCGAGTTCTCGAAGCACGGCCGAAGAGCGTGCGTCGAAACTGTCGCGTATTGAAGTCGGGTTGAAGACTCGAATGCCACGCGGCGGCCCGCGGCGTCGACGCGCCCGCGTCGCTGCCGTCGTCGCCCCGGTCCGTCTCCAGCGGGAGCAGACTCGCCTTGCCCTCCTCGACGTCGTCGTGGTCGTGCTTCTCGTCGCCGCCGTGGCCGAAGCCGCCGAGCCGCGACAGCGCGCCGAGGCCGTGCGACACGGAGTGGCTCACGGAGCCCATGTGGCCCATGGCCCAGGGCCGCGGCCGGTGGCTTCGCTTGTGGAACGAGTCGCCGAAGGCGCGCTTCTTCTTCGTCGAATTCAAGCCCGCGGCGAGGTTGCCCTGGTCCATGAGCTTCGTGCGCCGCTTCCGGACCTGGCGGGAACCGCGTGCGGCGCGCCCGACTTTGGAGGCCGGCCGTGTTCCACTCGTTTTCGGCTCATGTTGGGACGGGCGACGATCTCTCGGAGCGCCCTCGACGCGCGGATCCTCTTTCCGGAACGATCGCGCGCGGCCAACTCATGGTGAAGCGACCTCGAACCGCGCGCGTCCCGCGCCGCTCCCGGACCGTCGTCGCCGCGCCGTCGTCGCCGAGGCGCGCGCCGCCGGGCGACTCGTCGCCCGCGGCGTCGAAGGCGGTGTCCTCGCGCTTCGCGCCGTCCTCCGGCGCGCCCGCCGCGGGCGCCGCGGCGGCGCTCGCCTCGGCGTCCTTCGCGTCGACCCATTTTTCGCGGTTCGACGCGAGGCACGCGACGGCCGTACCCTCGAGGCCCGGCAGCATGCGCGCGACCTGGCAGAAGAGGGGCTTGACGATGAAGTCGCTGAAGCCGATGGAGCAGCCCGCCTGGCTCGTCGACGCGCGGTTGCAGTTCGGCGAGATGGGCAGCCCGAGGAGCGCCTCCTTGTCGCCTGTGTGCAAATCAACCAGTGGAACGCCCTGTCCAGCAAAAACTTCAAGCCTCTCTATCTCGGCCAAATCGAAGTCGATTCGGCTGATTTTTGGACGAATCGATTGCTCTCGTCGAGTTCTCGAAGCACAGTCGAAGCGATTGCGTCGAAACTTTCGAATACGCGCACATTGAAGTCGGGTTGAATATTTGATTTCCACACAGCTTGTCGCCCTGGCGGAAGAACTCGTCCATGACCAAATCCGACCACTTCTTGCACAGGTCCCAGGGCCGCGCGGGGTTCGACACGTCCGCCGTGTGCAGCAGCACGTCGCAGACGAACTTGCGCTCCTCGGCCTCGAGCGCGTCCCGTTTCGCGGCGCCGCCGCCCTCGGCGGTCCACGGCGCGGCGTCGTTGAACTTCGTGAGCCGCTCCATGGTCTTGAAGTGCGTCGACATGTCCGTGCCCAAGATCGACGCGCAGATGATGAGGCGGCACCGCCGGAAGTCCTTGTCGCTCAGGCCCAGCAGCAGCTGGCGGTCGCGGACCAACGTGCCGACGACGGCCGCGGAGTGCGCCTCGAGGACCGCGACGTCCGCGTAGCGCAGCGCGAGCTCCGACGCGCTGTTGACCTGGAAGGCGTTGTTCAGGCCCGGGTGGCTCACGTCGTGGCCCAAAGCCGCGACGCCGAGGCCCAGCACGTCCAGCGGCGTCAAAAGCTCCGCGGCGCCGAAGACGAGAGCGTACTGCGCGACCTGGAGGAGCACGTCCGTGCCGTGGTTGAAGTTGTGGTAGGGCGGCACGAGGTCGACCCAGGCCGTGGACATGCGCTTCCGGATGTCGTCGACGAAGCCCCGCAGGGACGCGTCGGCGATTTTGAGGCCCGCGGGCTCGCCGAGGTATTTCCCTAAAACCCGGCAGCACGCGTCCGCGTTGTCCCCCGGGCCCGCGGATATGACGTCGTGGGCCCACGTGAGCGCCGGGTCGTGCGCCGCGAGCCTCGCCGCGCCGGCGGCGTCGAGGGCGCCCTCGCCGTCGTCGGCCGCGGCCGGCGGCGCGTCCGCCGCGGCCGGCGGCGGCGGCGGCGGCGGCGCCGCGGGCGCGGCGGCGTCGCGCGTCTCCTCGTCGTCGGCCATATGGGCTCTCGCCGCGGCCGCGAAAGCGCCGACGCGCGACGCCTCGGGGCGGCGCCGGCGGCCGGGCGCGCTCTGCGGATCCGGCGGGCTGCTGCCGGGGCCGGCTCAGACCATGCGGCGCGGGCGACGCCCGCGCCGCCCCCGGCCGAGTCCGAGGCGCGGGTGCGCGGCCCGGGGAGCGGGCGGAGGCCGAGGCGCGGCAGGCGCGGCGGTGGCACCGGCCGCGGAACAGAGGGCGGAGCGATTGGCAGCCCCACAGCCAGAAGTACTCGGATGGGCTGCAAAACTTCGTCGAGTGGTGTTGAGGCATCTCCGGCTCCTTAACAAATCTCGGCCTTGAAGTTTTTTCGCCGACGTTGAGTTTCGGACGGCGCGGTTTGTCGGCCGAGGGTGCGAGCTCCGGGCAGCCCACGCCAGCCCACGCCGGCGCGGCCATGACGATGGCGCGGGCGGTCATCTCGCCGCGGCGGCCGGAGACGTCGGCGGACCCGGACGGCGAGCGCTTCCGCGAGGGCGACGACGTCGAGGCGCGCTTCCAAAAGGGCAAGAGCTGGTACAAGGCCCGCGTCGCCCGCGCGCGCTCCGACAACACCTACGACCTCGACTACGCCGACGGCGACAAGGAGCAGCGCGTCGAGGCGCGCTACATCAAGAAGGCGCCCGGCCGCGCGCGGTCGCCCGGCGACCGCGGCGGCGCCGCGGACGTCGCCGAGGGCGACGCCGTCGAGGCGCGCTTCAACGGCGGCGAGCGCTGGCACCCGGGCCGCGCGCGGCGCGTCCACGCCGACGGCACCGTCGACGTGGACTACGACGACGGCGACAAGGAGCAGCGCGTGAAGCCCCACCTCGTGCGGCCCCGGGACGGCGACCGGCAAGCGCGGCGCTCCGGCGGCGACGCCGACTTCCGCGCGGGCGACCGCGTCGAGGCGCGCTTCAAGGGCGGCGAGCGCTGGCACCCGGCCAAGATCTCCGCCGTCCACGGCAGCGACGGCACCTACGACCTCGCCTACGACGACGGCGACGAGGAGCGGCGCGTCAAGCCCCACCTCGTCCGCAGAGCGGCGGGCCGGAGCCCGCGGCGGCCGAGCCGGTCCGCGTCGCCGAAGCAGCAGCGGGCGGACCTCGGCGACGACGAGGAGCGCTACATGAACGACGACGCGTCGCTGCTGACGCGCGCCGGGCGCGCGGGCCTGCGGCGCTGGGCCGCGGGCGAGCGCGGGGGCCTCCGGAAGGCCTTGGACCGCGCGGCCCGCGGCGGCGCGCTGGCGCCCCGGGCGTTCCTGCGGTGCTGCAAGGACCGGGACCTGCCGCGCGACCTCGCGGCGGACCTCGAGGCGCTCCTCGAGGTCGCCGCGGGCGGCGGCGACGACGGGAGCCGCGGCCGGTCGCCCGACGGGACCGTCGACGCCGCGGCCGCGCTGGACCTGCTCCTCTTCCCCAACGAGTCGAAGCGGCTCCGCCAGCTGCGGAAGCGCCTGGCCAAGGAGCTGAAGCGCCGGGACGCGAGCCGCGGCAAGCCCGTCGACGTCGCGGCGGAGCTCGCGGGCGGCGACGGCGACGCCGCGGACCCGGCGCGCGTCGCCGAGGTCCTGCTGGCCAACGACGGCCGGCCGCGCTTCGCCTGCGGGTCGCGGCCCCGAGGCGACGAGCCCCTCGTGTCGTCGCGCGACGCGAGCGAGCTCGTCGCGCACTTTGACGCCGGCGGGGTCGTCGACTGCGGCGCGGCCGCGCGGTGGCTCCGGGGAACCGGCGACGACGCGCGCGCCGCGGCCGTCGCGGCGGCGGCGCTCGCGCGCCTCAAGGCCGACGGCAAGGACCGGCGCGCTAAGCGCCTCTTCCGGCCCGTCGACGGCGACGACGCGGGCCGCTGCTCCGCGGACGCGTTCCGCGCCGTCGCCGCGGGCGGCCTCGCGGTGCCGCTCGCGGCGCACGACCTCGACGCGCTCGCCGCGGAGCACGAGGACGGCGCGGGCGGCGTCGACTACGTCAAGGCCCTCTTCCAGGCGCGGAAGCCGACGGGGCGGACGCGGGCCCGGGCGAAGGCGCGCGACGACGACAGCGACGCGGGGTCCCTCGGCAGCGGCCGGGGCGCGTCGAAGTCGCTCTGGCGCCGCGCCTTCGGGAACCGGAGCGCGCGGGACCGGTCCGAGTCGCCCGCGGGGCGGCGCCGCGCGGACTCGGACGACGACCGGCGCGGCCGGGGCAAGGGGGCCGTGGTCTCCGCGGCCGGGCTCGAGAGACTCGCGAAGAAGCGCGACGCGCTCGCCAAGGGCTTCGCGCGCTACGACGGCGCCGTGTCGTCGCGGAAGCTGCGCGACGTGCTCGGCGACGTCGGGCTCGAGGGCGCCGACGAGAAGGCGCTGCTGAAGGTGCTCGACGCCGGCGCGGACGGCGACGGCAAGGTCGACCCCGGCGACTTCCTCGACTTCGTCGACGCGATCGGCGCGGACGACGGCGGCGCGCTGAGCGACGACGGCGAGGACGCGCTCGAGAAGGCGCGCGCGAAGATCGCCAAGGCCCTCGACCGCAAGGACCTGTCGCGGGCGGACTTCCTCGCGAAGCTCGAGAAGGCGGACCGGCGCGGCGCGGGCGCGCTCAAGATGCCGGACCTGCGCGCGGCCCTCGGGCGCCTCGACGTCGAGCTCGGCTCCCGGGAGCGCGACGCGCTCGCGCGCAAGTTCGCCGAGCGGAAGAAGTCGCGGTTCTCGCTGACGGGCGGGCCCTTCGAGGGCCGCGTGCGCTACGCGCCGCTCGCGCGCTGGGCCGCCGCGGACGCCAAGGCCTGCGCGCGCAAGGTCCAGGCGTGCCTCGCGCTGAGCGACGACGTCCGCGAGGCCGCGGGGGACCTCGAGAAGCGGGGCAACGTCAAGTGCGAGAAGTTCCTCGCCTTCGCCCGGGACGCGCTCCCGCTGTCCGAGGGCGAGCTCCGCGGCGCGCTCCGCGCCTGGGACCCGGACCGCGAGGGCGCCTTCCCCGCGTCGAAGCTCAAGGGCGATCGGTCGCGGTCCCGGTCCCGGTCCCGGTCCCGGTCCCGGTCCCGGTCGCGGTCGCGGTCCAAGTCGCGGTCGCGGTCGCGGTCGCCGCCGGGCGGGCGCGACTCGCTCGTCGCGGAGAAGACGCGGAGCGCGCTCTGGCGCTGGGCGAGCGAGCTCCGGGGCGGCCTGCGGCGCGTGTTCCGGTCCGCGGACCGCGACGGGTCCGGCGCCGTCGAGCGCCGCGAGCTCCGGCGCCTGCTGGAGAAGGCCGGCGTCGACGTTGACCGCGACGAGCTCGACGCGCTCTTCGACGCGATGGACGGCGACGGCGACGGCCGCGTGTCCTACCGCGAGTTCGCGCGCTTCGCCAAGTCCAAGGACGAGGACGCGTTTCTGGAAAAGCGGCTCACGGACCTGCGGTCCAAGCTCGCGCGCGCCGCGCGCGACTCGGGCGCGGACGTCGCGCGCGCGCTGCGCAAGTCGCGGGGCGCCGACGACGACGACGAGACGACGCCGGCCGAGTCCTGCGTGCTCGCGCTCGAGAAGGCGCTCGACGTGGGTTTGGGCGACCGCGAGGAGGCGCTGCTCCGGGACGCGTTCGGCGCCGGCGACGACCGCGTCGACTACGGCGACGTCGCCCAGTGGCTCGGCGCGGACGTCGCCGTCGCGGCGAAGAAGGCCCGGAAGGGCCTCGCGGCCTACAAGCGGGACCGCGGCGACTACAAGAAGGTCTTCCGGTCCGCGGACCGCGACGGCTCCGGCGGCCTGTCGTTCCGCGAGTTTTCCAGGGCGCTCCGGGCCGTGACGGCGCTCTCGAATTCGGAGATCCGCGACCTCTTCGAGGCCTTCGACGCGGACGGCAGCGGGTCCCTCGACTACGGCGAGTTCCTCGAGCTCGCGCGGACGGGCGAGGTGCCCTCGAAGAAGAAGAAGAAGAGGCCCGTCGACTCCGGGAGCGACGGCGACGCGTCGCGGGGGCGCCGGCGCGACCGCTCGGACGGCGGCGCGTCCGCGTCGTCCGACGACGGCGACGACGACCTCGCGATCCTGAGCGGCGATTTCCGCAAGGCGCTCAAGCGCTGGGCGAACAAGGAGCGGCTCAAGGGCCGCGGCGGCGTGAGCCGCGTCTTCGGGGACGCGGACGGGGACGGCTCCGGCGATTTGGACGCGAAGGAGCTCCGGAAACTCGTAAAAAAGGCCGTCGACGGCGCGTCGCGCGAGGACGTGGACGCGCTCGAGGCCCTGCTCGACGTCGACGGCGACGGGACCGTGTCCTACGGCGAGTTCGCCGCGTTCCTGGAGGGCGACGGCTTCCGGGAGACGGCGGACGTCGCCAACCTCCGGTCGCGGCTCCGGAAGCAGCTGCTGAAGCGCAAGACCTCGAAGAAGAGCCGGTTCTCGTCGTCGAAGTCGTCGCCCGTGGACGTCGCGGCCGCGCTCGCGGCCGAGGCCGACGGCGCGTCCATGGACCGCGCGGCGTTCCTCCGCGCGCTGGCGCGCGCGCCGCTGTCGCTCGCGCTCGAGTCCGGCGACGGCGCGGCGCTCGCGACGCGCTTCGCGGGGGACGACGACGGCGCCGTGGATTTCGTGCGCTTCGCCCAGTGGCTCGGCGCGGACGCCGCGGGCCCCACGGCCTGGGAGTTCTTCCAGGGCGAGCGCCTGAGCGCCGAGGCCGCGCGGAGGCGCTTCCGCCTGAGCTCGAAGGCCACGGACGACGAGTTCCGGGCCGCGCTCGAGGGGTCGTCGGGCCGGCGCGGCGAGCGGAAGATCCGGGCCGCCGCGTCGCTGCTGTCGAAGCGGCTCGCGGCGAAGACGGGCGACGAGCCCTCGAGCCGCGCGCTCCGCAAGGCCTTCTTCCGGCGCCTCGACGAGGACGGCGACGGCCGCGTGAAGCGGGGCGAGCTGAAGCGGGCCCTGGCGAAGCTGGGCGTGCCCCTCTCCGGCGCCGAGGCCGACGCGGTGCTCGACAAGTTCGACGCCGACGGCGACGGGACCATCGACACGAAGGAGTTCGCGGCCCTGCTCGCCGGCGAGACGCTCGCGAACGACGACGACGGCGACGACGGCGACGACGGCGCGCCGTCGACGAAGAAACGGGCCCGCGGCGTCGCGCGGCGCGTCCGCGACGCGATCCGCGGGGGCCGGGGCGACGACTGGGCCCTCGCCGCCGACGACGCGTTCCGCCGCATGGACGCCAACGGCGACGGCGAGGTCGACGGCGCGGAGCTGAGCGCGTGGCTCGCGGAGGCGCTCAAGCTCGACCTCAGCGACAAGGACAAGCGCGAGCTCGTGGACTGCTTCGACACGGACGGGTCCGGCGCGGTGAGCCGCGACGAGTTCTTCGACTTCGCGCTCGAGCCGCCGCGGGGGTCCGAGATCGGCGGCGTCGCGAAGCGGCTCCGCAAGGCCTTCGGCACCGACGGCCTGCTATCGTTGCGCGTCGAGCTCGGCCGCAAGGACCGCAACGGCGACGGCGTCGTCAAGCACGACGACTTCTGGTCAGCGGTGTCCGCCGTCGCGGGCGAGCTCGACGTGAAGCCGGCGAAGCTGGACCTGCGGCCCGCGGACCAGCGCGCGCTCGAGAGCCGCTTCGCCGCGCGCGAGCGCGGCGGCCTGCGCTACGCGCACGCGCTCGCGTGGCTCGACGCGGGCCTCGCCGACTCGGCCATCGCGCGCCTCAAGGCGAAGCTCGACGCGCTCGAGCGGCGCCGGGGCGCGCAGCGCGTCGACGCGCGCGCGGTCTTCCGCAAGGCCTGCGGCGCGAACGACGCGTTAAGCCGCGACGACCTCGGCCGCGCGTGCGAGAAGTGCGGCGTGCTGCTGAGCGACACGGCGCTGGACGCCGTGTTCCGCCACTTCGACCGCGACGGCGACGGCACGGTCGACTGGGGCGAGTTCCGGTCGACGCTCTTCGCCGCGTCGAGGCGCGAGGGGTCCGACGCCGGCACGCCGCGCGGCGACCCGGCGGCCGACGGCGACGGCGCGCTGGCGACGGCGCTCGAGGCCGTCTTCACGGCCTACGACAAGAACAGGGACGGGTCGCTCGCGCGGAGCGAGCTCAAGCGGCTCGCGCCCCACGCGCTCCGCGCGTTCGGCCTCGACCCGTCGGAGGACGATTTGCGGCGCTTCGAGGACGCGCTCAAGCGGGCCGCGCGCGACGGCCGGCGGAGCCTGACCTACGGCCAGTTCGAGGCGGCCGCGCTCGGCGAGGTGCGGCGCGCGCTCGACGCGCGCGCGGGCGTGCCCCAGCGGGCCGCGTGCGCGTTCTCGGAGCTCAAAGCGCGGCTCGGCGCGCTCGCCGGCGGCGGCTTCCGACGGGAGATCCCGCGGCGGGCCTTCGACGACTTCTGCGGCGGCCCGCTCGCGGGCGGCCTCGCGCCCGACGAGGCCGCGGCGTTGGGCGACGTCTGCGCGGGCTACCGCGCGTCGGACCGCCATGCGGCGCGCGACGACGCGGGCGGCGACGTCGTCGACGCGGAGGAGGTGCTGCGCCTCGTCGCCGCGGCGGCGTCCGGCGGCGCCGAGGCCGCGGCGGCCGAGGCGCGCGCGGCGCCGTACCGGCGCCGCGGCGGCGACGCGGCCGCGACGTGCGACAAGGCCGCGGCGGCCGCGGCGAAGCTGCTCCGCGGCGCGCGCGGCGACCCGAGCGACTACATGCTCGCCTTCGGGGACCCGGCGTCGGCGCTACCG
>NW_008705592.1:106127-134543 GCF_000186865.1 Aureococcus anophagefferens
GCTCGCGCGGCGGGCCCGGGAGCCGACGCACAGCCTCGCGGCGGCGCTGAGCCCTCCCGGCTGCCTCGCGGCGGCCGCCGCGGCGCGGAGCGGCGCCGCGGCAAAACCCGCGCCCGCCGTCTGCGTCACCCTCGAGTCCGCGAGCGGCGTGCCCGCGCCCCAGAAGCTCGGCGCCGACACGCTCCACCGGGCCGTGCGCTGCTGCGTGCTCGACCGGGCCGCGACGGACGGCGACGACGGCGTCCTGTCGAACGTGCACCGCGTCCACGCGCGCGCGGCCAACCGGCCCGACGCCTGGGCCTTCGGGCGCGCGCCCGGCCCCGCGCCGCTTGGCGCGCTCCGCGCGTCCCTCGAGGAGGCGCTCGACGGGCGGGCCTGCTACGTCGTCGCCGGCGACGCGCCGGCGACGAAGAAGCGGCCCGACGCGTCCGCTCGGTCGCTGCTCTTCGAGCTCACGATGACCGTGCCGCGGTCCTTCTTCGACGGCCGGCGCGACGCGACGGACGCGTCCGAGGCCAAGACCAAGGCCAAGAAGCGGAGCGACCTCGGCAGCGACTACGAGTCCTCCGACTCCGACTACGGCTCCGACGGCGACGGCCGGAAGACGCGGAAGGCGAAGAAGAAGAAGAAGAAGAAGGGCGACAGCGACGACGAGTCGCCGCGGCGGAAGAAGAAGGGCGACAGCGACGACGAGTCGCCGCGGCGCAAGAAGGCGGCGTCGAGCGACGACGACTCGTCGCCCGAGCGGTCCTCGAAGAAGAAGAAGAAGAAGAAGAAGAAGAAGCGCGCGGACAGCGACGCGGACAGCGACGAGGTCTACTCGGACGAGGAGAGCGCGTCGAGCGGCGACGAGAAGCCCAAGAGGCGCAAGAAGAAGCGCGGGGGCTCCCCGGACAAGCCCACGTGGTTCTCGAAGCGGATGGGCCGCGGCGACTCGCACGCCAAGGCCGCGGCGCGCGACGACAGCGACGGCGACAAGGGCCCGCGGCGGCGGCGGAAGCGGGCGGCGCGCGAGGGCTACGTGGAGGTGAGCTGCGGCTGGGCCCTCGTGCCCCTGGACCGGCTGCGGGCGACGCGCGGCGCGCTCGCGCTGGACCTCAAGGGCGGGAGCCCGTTCCACGAGGAGGCGATCTCGCCCGACGACGTGCCCCGGGCCGGCGGCGGCTGGTTCGGCGCGTCGCGGAAGCCGCCGCGGCTGTCGCTGCGCGTCGGCCCCGCGCCGCTGCGCCACGGGTTCCTCGAGGAGCCCGGGGGCCCGTTCCCGGAGACGTGCGTCGTGCCCGCGGCGCACGCGAGCCTCGTGTCGACGTACCACCGCTACCTCCAGGACTACCTCGGCCGCCACGTGTTCCAGGCGTCGACCGGGAACGTCGCCGACCCGGTCCTCGCGCTGTTCCGGAAATTGGCGGCGACGGAGGCGTCGCTCCTCGCGCTCGCCGCGCTCTGGCGGCGGCGCCTCGACGAGCGCCTCGCCACGCTCAAGCCCGGGGCCGCGGACCTGACGCAGGAGCGCGCGGCGCAGGCGGCCCTGCAGGTCGCGGTCTGCGAGCTCTGGCCTCTGGCGGAGAGCTTCCACGCGCGCAACGCGCCCGAGGACGCGTCGAACGACGCGCTCGCGGCGGCCGCGGTGCTCGCGACGCCGACGCCGTCCCTCGCCCACGGCTCGGGCGCCGGCGACGACCGCGCGGCGGTGTTGGACGACGCCGCGCGGCTCCTCGCGCCCTTCCTCCGCGACGAGGAGGCGCCGCCGGGCGACGGCAAACGGAAGCGGCGCGACGACGCGCTCTTCGCGCCCTTCGACGTCCGCGAGCTCGCGCCCATGTAAGGTGAGGCGTCCCTCGAGTAACCCCTCGTGTTCCTTGCAACATGCCGTCATGAAAATCCTATTGCCACGCCTCGCCATATGGAGTGGAGTTTTTGAACGAGCAGTGGAGTTTTTGAACGAGCAGTGGAGTTTTTGAACGATGGCCGGCGCGAAGAAGAAGGCGAAGAAGGCGCCAGCGGCGTCCAAGGACGCCGACTGCGTGTACACGGTGGCCGTGCACGAGGGCAACGTGAGCGGTATCACGGCGGCATCCTGGGACATCGGGCGCATCGAAATGCTCGGCAGCGACACGCTCGACGCCCTGGCCGATCTCCTCTTCGCCCACATGCTGCCCCGCGTGCGCGACCCGGAGGACTGCGACCGCGGGGCGCACATGTGGAAGTTCGCGGCGTGCCGCCGCGAATTCGTGCCCCAGGACCAGTTCGACGTGGTCCATCCGCAACCTTTTGAAGCCGCGAAGCTGCCGACGGCGACGCCGCTGGCGGCGCTCCTCGCGCGCAAGCACCCGGTCGCCGTCGGCGGCGCCCCCTTTTCGTTCGAGTACGACTACGGCAGGTCGACGAGGCTCGCGCTGCGCGTCGCGTCCGCGCGGCCCCGCCCCCTCGCGTCGGCCGCGTTCTTGGCGGGCGCGGGCGGCAGGACGCGCGCGGCGGCGGCGCTGCGCGTCGTGCCGCCCGAGCCGTACCCGCGCCTCGCGCGCTTCGACGACGACGCGCTCCCGGCCGGCGCCGCCGGGCCGGGCCTCGACGCCGCCTACCCGCGGTACGCCTCGGCGTTCCTCGCGTCGCGCGCGGCGACGCTCGGGCTCAGCGCCATGGTCGCGCGCGTCGACGACGGCACGTTCGCGACGCTCTCGGTCGGCGCCGGCGGCGACACGCTCTTCGCGCCGCTGGCGTTCGCGAGCGGCGACGAGTTCCTCGCGACCGCGGAGGCCGCGCTCGAGGCCGACGAGGCCGCGCGCGGCGAGCGCGACGAGGACGGCTACCCCACGCACTGCGGGCAGGCGACGATGCTCTTCCCCTCCGCGCTGCCCGACGACGACTGCGAGGCGCGCTACGCCAAGGCCGCCGCGCGGGCGGACGACGACGACGACGACGGCGCCGGCGCCGACCTGGTCCGCCGCGGCGACGCGGCCGCGGACCGCGGCGTCTTCGCCGCCGCGTTCCCCGCGACGCACGCGCGACTCTTCGGCGGCGGGGCCTTCCGCTGGGTGAGCTACCGCGCGGGCGTGCTCCGCGTCGTCTGCGGCCGCGGCGGCGGCCGCGACGGCCGGTCGGAGCCCGACGACGGCCGCGTGCTCCGCGAGTGGCGCCGGCCCTTCGCCTCGCTCGACGACGTCTTCGCGTGCGTCGAGGCCTCCTGGGCCGGCGTCGGCGACGACGAGTACCCCGCGGCGCCGAGCGACCCGGAGCGGCCGACGCCGCGGCCGCTCGCCGGGCCGCCGCGCGTGCTCGCGGCCGGCGAGCCGCGGCCTCCGCCGCGCAACGACTGCTACCTGAGCGACGGGGGCGGAGAGCTCGCGCGGAGCGTCACGGCGCTGGCCCTGGGCGCGTCGTGCCTCTTCGTCGGCTCCGCGGACGGCGTCGTCCGAGTCTGGCGCCTCCCGGCCGCGGCCGGCGCCGCGCCGGCGGCCGAGGTCCGGGCCTTCGCGGCCGAGTCGGACGACGACGACGACGACGACGTCGACGACAGCGAGCTCCAGGTTCGGCGGGCGAGGATCGGCGGCCTCGCGGTGGTGCACGCGCCGGACGGGTCGACGGGGCTCGTCGCCTGGGCGCGGCAGGGCGCGCTGAAGCGGTGGCGCGTCGCGCCGTCCGGAGCGCTCACGCCGAAGCGCGACGCCGTCGTCGACGTCAGGGCCTGGAACGACGACGGCCGCCCGCACGCCCCGAGCGTGAACTGCTGCGTCGTCGCGGCGCTCCGGCGCGGCCTCCATCTCGTCGCGGGCCTCCACGCCTGCGCGGGCCACGGCGACGGGAACGTCGTCTGCTTCGACGCGCTCTCGGGCGCGCAGGTCGGCACGTGGCGCGGCCACGGCGCCCCGGTCTACGGCGTCGCGGTCGTGCCCGACGGCGTCGCGTCGGTGAGCATGTCGTCGTCGGCCGAGACGCTCATCCTCTGGTCCTTCAAGTCGGGGAAGAAGGGCAGGAGGCTCCGCGAGATCGAGCTGGGGAACCACGCCTGGCGACGGGCGCTCCGCGCGGGGCGCGGGATGCCGGGGCACGCCGTGCCCGAGCTCGCCCTCGACGAGCTCCACGAGGTCAACGGCGCGGCCGTCGTCGGCGGCGACCTCGTGCTCGTCGCCAACTTCGGCGACGTCCTGCGCGTCCTCGACGCGTCGACGCTCGCGACGAAGCGGACGCTCAACCTGGGCCTCCACGGCGGCGAGGGCGGCGAGGGGTTCACCGTCGCGGTCGCCGCATCGGCGACGCGATTCTGCGTCGCGAACGCGGACTGCCACCCGTGCTTCGACGACGACGTCGACGACAGCCGCCTGCCGACGCGGGCGACGGCGCTCGTCGTCGACGCCGCCGCGCTCGCGGCGGCGACCGCGGCGCCGCCGGACAAGGGCGAGGCGCGCGCGACGAAGTACGTCGACGACGACGAGGAGGACGAGGAGGACGAGGACGAGGACGACGACGAGGACGACGAGGACGACGAGGACGACGAGGACGAGATGGTCTTCGGCTCCTCCGAGCGGCGCCGCCGCGACGAGGAGCACGACCGCCTCGGAAAGCACCGCCCCGACGTCGCGGGCCGCGTCCACTTGCCGCTCACCGCGCCCGCCGAGCGCGAGGGCGAGGAGCGGCCGCGCTCCACCGCGGGCTACGACCATCTATGCTGGCTGGAGCGCAGGAGATCCGGCCTCAAGGGACCGATCACGCTCGCGCTCGACGATCGCGTCGCCGTGGCGGGCTACGTGGACGGCACCGTCGCCGTCGCCGACCTCCTCGACGCGGCGCCGGGCGGCGACGCGAGAGCCCACGCGGCCGTGAGCTTCCTCGCCAAGAACATGTGGGACTCCGACCCGGTGCCTTCCATGTCGCTCGACGACTTTGAAGAGGAGCGAGACGACAGTGGCGACCAGTGCGCCATCTCCTAGGCGCGGCTTCCCGCGGACGCGCGCGCCATTTTAAAATGCCCTTACGAGTCCGCCTCCCGGAGCGCGCTCGAGGAGAGCTTCGGCGCGGCGGGCTCGGTCGACTCGGCGCCGACGAGGTCCACGACGACGAAGCGCAGGGGCTCCGCGATGCCGTTGTCCGCGCGCATGGCCGCGAGCTTGTCCGCGCCCGCCACCGTCTCCCGGGAGATGACGAGCGCCGTGATCTCGGCCATCGTCGCGGCCTTGGGCGGCGCCTTGGGGTCCAGGAGCGCGCTGAGGCTCACGGCGAGGCCCGGCCGGCAGGCCTCGAGGTAGGCCTTCGCCGTTTCGGACCGCCGCTCGAAGGGCCAGAGCTTCTCCGCGTGCGCCTTCTTCGCGAGCAGCGCGTCGCCGGCGACGCCGACGTAGACCGTCTCCTCGCAGACGCAGGCCGTCGCCGCCAGCAGGAGGCGGTGGCCCGCGTGCAGCCGGTCGAAGGTGCCTCCGACGGCCACGCTCTTAAAGGCCATCGCGGCGCTGTCGCCGCCGCCGTCGTCGGCGAGGCGCGCGGCGGCGAGGCGCGGCGCGTCCGTCGCCGGCCCGGCGGCGACGGGGAGGCCCGGCAGCGCCCCGACGAGCGACGTCTCAGCGGCCGTGGGCCCGAAGCCGACCTGGGCAGGACAAGAGTGCGAAATTCCCAACTTCAAAGGCTCCTATCTCGGTCGTTTTCCGCTCGTTTCGGCTGATTTTTGGACGAGCGATCATCTCTCGGAGCGCTCTCGAAGCGTAGGTGCTGTTTCCGAAACGTGCGCGCGCGAAACACTCACGTTGAAGCGACGTTGAATCACCCTTTTCCTGCCCCGAAGCCGACGACGCGTGCGCCGGACGCGCGCGCGGCCGCGACCGTCGCGCCGGCGGGGTAGCGCGCGTAGCCGCAGCAGTTCAGCAGGGGCACGACGTCGAGCGTCGGCGACGGCAGGCACTCGAAGGCGGCGCCGAGGCCCCGGAGCAGCGCGGGCGAGGCGACCGTCTCGTCCGCCCAGTCCCCGAGGAAGAGCACGTCGACGCGCGCGTCGGGCGCACCGAGCTCCGACGCGAGGGCGAGCGCCGACGCGAGGCGCGCGCACCAGCCCTCGGCGACCTCGACGACGGCGAAGAGGCGGGTTGGGCGGGCGTCGAGGGCGCTCATTCTCCGGCTGTGGCAACTCGCTGACTTCAATGAGAACCTCAACATGCGTCCGCAGTGGACGACGAGCTCGTCCGTGGCCATGCTTCAAGTAAACAGAGCATGCGCCGTGCCTACGCGCCGCGGAGCGCGGCGGCGCAGGCGGCCGCCGCGGGCCGCGCGTCCGGGTCCCGCGCGACGAGCGCGTCGACGAGCCGCGCCAGCGGCCCCTCGCAGGGCCGGCCGCCCCGGAGGTGCTCGAGCGCGAGGGCGCGCTCCATCGTCGTGGGGAAGACGCGGAGCAGCTCGAAGAGCACGACGCCGAGGCCCCAGACGTCCGACGGCCGCGCGTCGCGCGGGGCCACGCCGGGGGGCAGGCGCCGCTCGGGCGCGCCGTCGAGGCTCGCGGCGGCCGGCGCGCGGTCGTGGCGCGCCGCGAGGCCGAAGTCGCCGAGGCGCCACGTCCCGCGGCCGTCGGAGAAGACGTTGCGCGGCGCGACGTCGAGGTGCGCCCAGCCCCGGGCGTGGACGTGCGCGAGCGCCGCGGCGACGTCGCCGCCGACGGTCTTCGCGGCGGCGACGAGGCCCGCCGGGCTCGCGTCGCGCGTCGAGCCGTCGAGCCAGCTCCGGAGGTCGCCGCCGGCGCAGAGCCCGAGCTGGAGGACGCCGACGGTCTCGTCCTCGTACTCGTCGTCGGACTCGGACTCGCTGTCGTCGGCCCGCGCGGCCGCCGCGAAGCGCCGCGCGGCAACGCCGGTCTCGAACCACGCGGTGACGTAGCTGACGACGTTGCCGTGCGCCCCGATGGCGGCCATCGCGCGCGCCTCGCCGCGGGTCTCCGCGGCGTGCTGCAGCTTCAGCGCGTAGGTCGCGCCGTCCAGGCGGTGGCGCGCCGCGATGACGCGGCCGAAGCCGCCGCGGCCGAGCGCTCCGACCGCGTCAAAGTCCGCGGCGAGCCGCGACGGCGGCGCGTCGTCCGGCGCCGCGGGCGCCGGCGGCGGCGAGACGCGCGGCCAGGGCTTCGCGCGCGATGCCGTCGCCGCATCGATGGGCTGCGGCGCGGCGTCGACGGACCGCCGCTCCAGGCGATCATTTATTGATAGCTGGCCGAGGGCGCGGGCGCGCTCGGCGACGCCCGTGCGCAAACCCGGCACGAGCCGCCGCGCCGGCGTGCGCATCATGGTCTAGTGTTGCTTACACTGGCTGCACTGCGGCAGCGTCTCGAGCAGCGCTCGCGGCTACGAAGGCTGCACCGCCGCAGCGTCGCCAGGCGCCTCAGCGCTACGCAAGGAGAGCCATCGTCCTCTCACCGAGATCAGGGAATTTTCTCAAAATCTTTCCACAAGGGCCGGGGGGGCAAATCAGCCTGCCGAGCGCCAGCCCCCCACGCTGAGTGCCCCAGCTGACTCAAGTCCCGCCCTCACGGGCTACGGGCAGTCCGGGAAGGGGACACGGCAGGCGCGACCCGAGCGCAGCGACACTGAGCTGCGTCGCTCCCTCCCTCTCGCCGAGGCGGAGACCGAGCAGGCCGCGCCCGGGCCGCGGCCGCCGCGCGGCGCGGAGCCTGCGTCGCTTGAGGAAGTCGCTGGGCGACGACACCGTGGCGAGCGCACCAAAAGCGAAGAGCAGCCACGGCATGGTCCTTGTCGCAAGGTACCCGATCGACCCAAGTGCCGCGGTGAAGTCGATCTGAAGAGCTCGCAGCGTCGGCTGCCCCGCCAGGCCGACGTGTTGCTCAACCCCACGTTCCCGTGCATCGACGCCTCGAGCGCCTCGGGCTCCGCGGCGAATATCAAGAAGCTCTTTTTGTGTGTTGATTGGCTGCGGATCGTGCTGATGAAGATCATGTCAAGAAATCGCAGCGAGGCCCTCCTTGCCGCCATCACGCGGGTGTACTACAAGGTCATCGCTGCGCTGGTCGTGGAGCTCAGGAAGGACGCGGAGGACAAGACCAACGAGACGGCTCCCACCCTCGTCTCGATCGTCTCGTCGTACAAGTTCATAGCGACGCGCCGCCGCTCCGGAGCTCCGCGCCGCCGCTGAAGGAGCCCATGGGGGGCACGCCCGCCGCGCAACAACCCCCATATCACGCCCCCTACCTTACGCCCCCCCGCCCCGCCACGTACCGCGCGAGGATCGCGGCGTCCGTCGCGTTGTAGGCGGGGAACCCCCGCGCGGGCGCGGGCGGCGCGTCCACGCGCCCGACGCAGCGCGCGTGCTTCCGCGTCGTCCGGTAGACGCCCGCGTCGACGAAGGCGCGCGCGTTGCCGTAGGCCAGCACGGCGTGGTGGGCCGTGCGCGTCTGCGCGTGTGCGCGCCTCAACCGCGACGTCACGAAGCCCTCGGCGACGTCGCGGCCGTCCCACCGGGCCGCGTAGGTCCGCGCCGCGCCCGGCGACCCGACGAAGAAGTCGTCGACGAGCCGCTCGCCGTTGCCGCCCCCGGTCCACGGCACGGCGGCGCCGTCGCGGACCGCGCAGGGCACGTACGCGCAGGACCCCGCGGGGCACGCGTAGGCCCGGAGGTCGAGCGACGCGAAGAGCACCGTGTCGGGCCGGCACCGGACGACGAGCGCCGTCGTCTCCGACGCGCCGCTCGCGTCGAAGCGCTCGAAGGCGCGGGCCACGAGCTCCCACTGGAAGGCGAAGCTGCAGATCTTCCGGCCGCCGCAGTTTTGTATTCGCGCGAGCGCGCGGCGGTCGGTTCCGTAGAACGCGCGCGTCCGCGCCGCGTCGTGGGGGAGCAGCTCGCAGGCGTCGAAGCGCTCGCGGCCGCAGAGGTGGCGCGCCGCGGCGGCGAGCTCGCCCTGGCCCGCGCCGAAGGACGCGGCGAGGCCCAGGTACCAGCGGCGCCGCCCGCCGTTCGTCTCCACGAGGTGCCGGCGCGTCGACGGCCACGTCACGAGCAGCGTGCGCAGGCCGCCGGCGAGCAGCAGGGCGTAGCGCGGCGACGACGATTCTTGCAGCTCCTCCGCGGCGACGACCGCGACCAGCAGGAGCCGCCGGAGGCGCACCATAGCCGGGCAGCCCTTTGTCAGAAAAGAACGTTGATCTTCAACGTGAAGCATTGCGCGACTTCTGAGCGTGATCCGTGTGTTCAAAGACCGACGCGCCGATTAGAGCGGCCGCGCGTTGATCTTGGGGAGCGTGAGGGACATGGAGGACGCGGAGTGGTAGGAGTGGGCGTCGACCTCGAAGACGTGGAGGGCCGTCTCGGAGACGCCCGGCGGCGGGACCGCGTAGGAGAGGAGGGGCCGCGTGGGCGGCGCGGCGGCGACGCGGACGCGCGCGGCGCGCGCCTTGGCCGCGCCGTGCTCGAAGGTGCGCGCGCGCTGGCGGCTCGACTGGCGCGTGTGGCGCCGGCCGACGAAAGGGTCGCGGAGCGGGCCGACGGCGCCCCAGTCGCTCGCGTGCGTGAGGCGCACGTTCTCGTCCTCGACGTCCTGGGGCGTGCCCAGCGCCGGCGAGGACCGCGAGTAGGCCAAAGGGTGCGCGCCGGCGAAGGGGTCCACGGACTCGGGCCCGGGCAGCGCGGGGCTCGGCAGCTCCGCCTCGGACCGCGAGCCCCGCGCGAGGCGGTCGGCGAGGCCCCGCGTCGGCGACGCGGCCTCGTCGGCGGACTCGAGCGTCGACGCGAAGGACGCGCCCGCGTCCGCGCCGTCGCGCGCGCCGCCGGACCGCAAGCTCTCGTAGGACGCGCGCGACCGGTGGTCCGGGTCCTCGAGCATGGGCGCGCCCGCGAGCGAGCGCGCGCCCTGCTTGACCGTGACGCCCGCGGCGCAGCCGAAGCCGCCCTCGCCGGCGACCATGGACGGCTGCTCGAGCGGGCTGACCTTGAAGTAGCGGCGGAACGCGGCCTCGGCCGCGTCGCGCCGCGCGTCGGCCGCGGACGGCGCCTTGGCCTCGGAGTCGCGGCCCTTCTTTTTTTTCGTAGAATGCTTCGGCGGCGGCGACTTGGCCGGCGACGGCGCGAGGGGCTGGCGCTGGACGCCGCGGACCGCGTAGTGCGGCGACAGCGCGGACTCGGCCTTGCCCGGGGGCACGATCTCGAGGATGGCGCCGTCGGGCGTCAACGTCCACTTCTTGCCCTTGGACTTGATGGCGTGGATCTTCTTCTTGAAGAGCTCGTCCTCGTC
Organism: Aureococcus anophagefferens; assembly: GCF_000186865.1. NCBI lineage: Eukaryota > Pelagophyceae > Pelagomonadales > Pelagomonadaceae > Aureococcus > Aureococcus anophagefferens. Next base: position 116,335 of record NW_008705592.1, read on the forward strand.
CGCGAGGCGCCGCGCCTCGAGCACGGACGCCTCGTCGTCGACGCTGGGCTCGCGGCTCTTGGCCTTGTCGGGCCACTTGTAGCCCTCGGGCACCATGAGGTCCGTGCGCTTGTCCTCCTCGCTGATGTTGAACATGATGGGCTCGGGCTGGGGCTCGCCCTTGCGCGATCCCGCGGCCGACGGCGGCGGCTTCCGCCGCTTGCCCCGCTGCGACATCGTGGACCTAGCGCTGGACGGCTGGGACCCCGGGTGGGCGCTCGGCGGCGGGCTCAGCGGGAGGTCCAGCGCCTTGACCGTGGCCTTGGAGGGCAGCGCGCCGCGCGCCCACCGGTCGGCCTCGCCGGGGTCCGGCTCCGCGGGCGGTTTCAGGAAGGCCTCGCCGCTCGGCACCTCGTCGTGGGCCAGGTCGCCCCAGGCGAGCACCGTGAAGAGGGACCGGCACATGTACTCCGCCGTGAACGCCGGCGTGAGCTTGTCCACGGCGGCGACGGTGATGGCCTCCACGGTCCGGTCCCAGACGTCACTTAACAGCTCGCAGACGACCTCCTCGCCCGCCGCGTCGAGGGCCGGCGCGGCCTCGTCGTTGGACCGCCGCCGCGTCAGGCCCTTGACGTCCGACTTCCGGCCCGCGGTCGACTTGCGCGCCTCCGCCATCGTCGGGAGCGGCCCCCGCGCTAATGGGCGCTCCAAGGAGTATCTTCGGGGCCGACCGTGCTTTTTGGCGGCGGCGCTGATGGAGCGTGCCATGTCGCCGAGCGGCCGATAGTGAAATGGTCGCGTCGCCGAGCGCCGCGGCCTGGACGGCGCGGAGCGGCGGCGTCACGTCGCTCGACGACTGCGGCGGCGGCGTCGCCGTCGGGACGGCGACGCTCCAGGGCTGGCGCGACGCCCAGGAGGACGCCCACGTCGTCGACGCCCAAAGCGACGGCGCGCTGCTCCTGGGGCTCTTCGACGGCCACGGCGGCGCGGCGGCCGCGGCCATGGCCGCGCGCGAGCTCGGCGGATGCGCGGCCGGCGCGACGAACGGCGCGGCGCTCGCGGCCGCGCTGCTGCGCGTCGACGGCGCGCTCCGGCGCGCGCACGCGGCGCGCGGCGGCTTCGGCGAGGTGGGCTGCACGGCGCTGGCCGTCGCCGTCACGCCCGCAACCATCGCCGCGGCCTGGCTCGGCGACACGGTGGGGCTCGCGTGCCGCGGCGGCGCCGTCGCAAGTTTAGGACGGCCGCACGCGCCGTGCGACGCGGGCGAGCGCGCGCGCATCGAGGCTTTAGGCGGCGTGGTCCTGCGGAACCGCGTCAACGGCCGTCTAGGCGTCGCGCGGGCGCTGGGCGACTTCGACTTCAAGGCCGACGCCGCCGACGGCTGCTTGGTGTCGCCGGCGGCGGATTTCGTAGATATACCGCGCGAGGCGGGACACGAGTTCCTCGTGCTCGCCTGCGACGGTCTGTGGGACGTCTTCGCGCCGGACCAGGCCGCGCGCTTCGTCGAGGCGGCCTGGGGCCGCGGCGCGCGGAGCCCCGACGACGTCGCGCGGCGCCTCGCGCACGGCGCGCTGCTCCGGGGCTCCAAGGACAACATCTCCGTCGTTTTGGTCATGCTCGACGGGCCGGGCCTCGCGGCGCGCCTCGAGCGGGACGCGGCGCGGCGGGACTTGCCGGTGGACGCGCCGACGTTCGACGACGCGGCGTTCGGCGAGGCGCCCGCGCCGGCGCCCGGGGCCGTGCCCGAGGCGTTCCCGGCGACGCCGGGCTCGCGGGGCGACCTGCGCCGGGCCCAGACGCCCCAGCGGCCCTGCCTGTCGCCCGCGGCGCCGCTCGCGTCCGCCGCGCTCTTCGCGGACGACGGCGCCGCGATCGGGGGCGCGACGGTCGAGGCCCTCGGCGACGCGGGCGTCGCCGCGCTCCTCGGCCGCATGGGCCTGGGCCACTACGAGGCGGCCCTCGCCGGCGTCGACGGCCGCGCGCTCCTCGCGCTGGACCGCGCCGCGCTCCGGGGCCGCGGCTTCGACGACGCGGACGCGCTCTACCTCTGCGGCGCGCTCTACCTCTGGATGGACCTGCGCTTCTAGGCGCGCGTAAAAGGGAGCCCGCCGAGGAGGCCGTCGGACGTGTGTGCGCGCGCCTCGAGGGCTGCCAGTGGCAATTAGCGAGGGAGAGAGAGAGATCGCATGGCTCGCGAGACCGGAGTCGAGCTCGATCCGCTCTCCCAGGTTTTTGGACGAGCCTCGTCGCGAGTGTGCCCCTTGTGCGCGCCAACTCGCGCCCCAGCCACACCAGACGCTCCGCGCCGCCGCCGCCGGGCCGCGCCGGAACGCGCGAGACCCCAGCCCCGCGCGCCGCGACCGCCGCGCCGCTTCGGGAGCCGCGCGCCTCGCCAAAGGGCCACTTCGGTCGCTGCCGGAAACGCCGCCATGTCGGACAGCGACGAGTCCATGCCGGGCCTGGTCGACGCGGCGTCGAGCAGCGACGAGTCCGACGCCGACGAGCCCGTCGCGCGCGCGGGCGGCGGCGGCGCGCGCGGCGGCGGCGCCGCGGCGGCGGCCGCGGCCGCGCCCGCGCCCGCGGCCGCCGCGGGCATGTCGCGGGGCTTCCTCAACGGGAAGAAGGGCGGGGCCCGGGCCCCGGCGCCGGCGGCCGCGGCCGCGGACGGCGGCGACTCCGACGGGGACAGCATGCCGGGCCTCGCGCAGTCGAGCTCGAGCGACGATTCCGCCGCCGAGAGCGGCGGCGACGAGTCCGACGAGTCCGACGACGAGCCGCCGGCGCCGACGCCGGCGGCGGCGCCGTCGGGCGCGCTGGACCTCGCGGAGTGGAGCGTGCGCGACCTCAAGAAGGAGATGGCGGCCAAGGGCCTGTCCGCGGACGGGATGGTCGAGAAGGCCGAGTTCGTCGCCGCGATCCGCCGGTTCCGCGAGGACCGCGACCTCGCGCTCGCGCACCAGGTCCAGGAGGCGGAGCTCGCCGGCGACGGCGGCGAGACCCACGACGTCGACGCGACCTGGGCGACGGACCGCCTGGGTTTGCTGGGCCTCGACGACATCGTCCACGACGTCGTGCCCCAGATGCTCGACGCGAACGCGGACGAGCACGACACGCGCGCGCTCGTCGAGGCCGTCGTGCCCGAGGGCGACGCCCGGGAGCAGTTCCTTATGGATTTGTTCGAGCGCCAGCGCATGCGGCGCGAGCGGCGGGCCGCCGCCGGCCGCCTGGGCGGCGACGCCGAGGCGGCCGTCGAGGCGGCGGGCGGCGGCGACGTCGCCGCGCTCGTCGAGGTGCTCGAGAAGCCCGGCGTCGACAAGGCGGCCCTCGCGGCGTCCCTCGGCGGGCCCCTCCGCGACACGCCCCTCGTCGCGGCCTGCCGCCGCGACCACACGGAGTGCGCGTTCCACCTCCTGTCGGCGGGCGCGGACCCGGACGCGCGCGCGGACGACGGCGCGACGCCCCTGGGCCTCGCCGCCGTCGGCGGCTTCCACGCGACGGCCAAGACGCTCCTCTTCGACTTTAGCGTCGACGCGTCCGTCGTCGAGGGCCGCACGATCGGCGAGATCGCGAGCCTCTACGCGGCGTGCTGCCCGACGCGCGAGGCGCTGGCCAAGGGCGAGGACACGGTCGCGAGCAACGACACGCGGGACCCGCGGGACGTCTACGCGACGCTCTTCAAGGTCCACACGACGACGCTGACGCGGACCATGCGCACGTGGAAGGCGGACCTCGAGGCCGTCGCCAAGGTCCGCGTGCAGCGCGTGGGCCTGAGCCTCTCCTACGAGACGGCGCTCGCGCGCGCGGGCGCCGACGGCGGCGGCGCGACCTGGACCGGCACGCCCCTCGAGCTCGCCGTGCGGGCCGACAAGCTCCGCCTGGTCGAGGTGCTCCTCGAGCACGGCGCGGCCGTCGCGGGCAAGCGCGTCGTCGACGTGCCGCTCTACGACGCCATGGAGGCGCGGCGCTTCGGCAAGTACCTGCGGGGCCTCGCCGACGACGAGAAGGACAACCTCATCGCGCGCCCCGGCGACGTCGAGCGCGGGTTCGAGGACCTCGACACGCTCTGCGGCAACATCGGCGCGGCGACGGCGCCCGCCGAGGCCGCGCGGCTCCGCGCGCTCGCGGCGGGCCACGACGCCCGGGGCAGCGGCCGCGACGTGAGCGCCGAGTTCGAGCGGCGCCGGCGCCGCGCGCTCCTCTGGCGCTGCTCGCTCCTGCTCGCGCGCAGCGGCTGCGGCGACGTGCTCAGCTTCGTCGCCGCGGGCCAGAAGAAGGGCGGCCACATCTTTGCCAACGGGGACATGCCCGACGGCGTCAAGGGGCTCCGCGAAGCCCGAGAGGCGCTGGAGAAGTGCGCGTCGCTGGCCTACCAGGTCGCCAAGGAGTACGAAGACTTCCCGACGCCGCCGGCGACGACGGACGACGCCGAGGACGCGCTCAAGGCCCGCGCGGCCGCCGTGGGCAAGGAGAACCCGCTGGGCTTCGACGGCAAGGCGCTCGCCCACGCCTTCCAGCTCGTCGCGCTCCAGCGCCTTACGAACGTCGTCGCCTTGGAGGCGAGTTTACTCACGGCGACGAACCCGTCGCGCGAGGGCGTGGCTGACGTCATCCCCGGCTACTTGGACGCGGGGGGCGCGTCCGCGTCCTGGCTCGACGCCTGGCTCAAGGCCGTCAAGGGCAACGAGGCCAAGTCCGCGGCGCGCGTCGCGACGGCGCTCGCGACGGCCGTGTCGAAGTGGCGGGAATCGGCGCCCAGGTTACGCGATTTGGTCGCGGCGGCCGACGAAGGCTCCGAGCAGACGCTGAGCAGCTGGAAGTCCGCGGCGAAGCTCAAGGACTTCCGGCCCGCCAAGCTCGCCGTGGCCGTGGCGTCCCAGAAGCCCAAGGCCGCGGCCGCGGCGCCCGCGGCGCCCGCGGCGGCGGCGGCCGCGGACGAGCCCAAGCCGGCCCTCACGGCGAAGCAGCGCGAGAAGGAGAAGAAGCGGGCGAAGAAGCAGAAGCAGCGCGAGGAGGCGGAGCGCCAGGCCCGCGAGGCCGAGGACGCGCGCGCGGCGGCGGCGGCGGCCGAGGCCGACCGGCCGCCGCCGACGCCCGAGGAGCAGCGCGCGGCCGCGGAGCGGCGCAAGAAGGAGCTCGCGGACCAGGCGAAGCGCGAGGAGGCGGCGGCCAAGGAGCGCGCGGCGCGCGCAGACCGCGAGCGGAAGCGCGAGGAGAAGGCCGCGCGCGACGCGCGGCGGAAGCTCCGGGACGACGCGCGCCGCGAGCTCTGGCGGCCCGCGCAGACGGCGCTCGCCGAGGTCAAGGCCCGGGACCTCGAGCTCAAGCTGAAAGCTTTACCCTGGGCGACGCTCGTCAAGCGCTACGGCATCTCCGTCGACGAGGACGAGCTCTCGGGCTACTAGGGCGCGGGGTCGCGGCGCGCGGACGCGCGCCAGGCCCACGTGCTCGTCGCGGACCGCGTCCTCGGCTGGTTCGCGGACCGCGACGGCGCCTGGCGCGACCGCGCGCTCGACGTGCTCGGCGCCGTCGCCCGGGGCCCGCTCGCGGACCCCTTGAAGGGCAAGGGCGCGCGCGCGGGCCTGCGGACCGCGCCCCTGGACGGGTCCATGCTCCTGCTCTACTCGGCGTTCAAGGACGCGTCGGGCGCCGTCGGCGTGCTCGCCTGGTGCGCCGTGCGGAAGGCCAACCTCAACGACTTCGTCGAGAAGATCCTCGAATCCCTGGACCGCCGCGCGGGCGTCTCCGAGGACGAGGCGCCGTTCCTGACGCTCCGCGCGGACCACGTGCTGCTGTCGCCGGGCAAGAACACGCCCATGAAGCTCTACGTCGCGGCCTGCGAGTCCCTCCCCGGCGGCCGCGCGCCCGGCGCCGTCAAGGCCGCCGTCGGCGAGAACCGGTGGCGGCCGGACCTGCGGCTCACGGAGAAGGAGGCCGGCGCCGTCGCCGACGACGGCGCGCCGTCCATGGTCCTGGGCCGCAGCGGCACGGGCAAGACCGTGTGCATGGCGCGGCGCATCGCGCGCGACCGCGCGGACCACGCGGACCGCGAGCTGCTGTTCGTCGCGCGGTCCCAGGCGCTCTGCAACTTCGTCCGGGACGCGGCGTGCCGCGGCGACGCCGACGCGCGCGCCGCGGGCGAGCCGCGCGCGGCCGCCAAGTTCCTCACGGTCAACGACCTGTTGCCCCTCCTCGAGGAGAAGACGAAGAACATGGCCGCGGGCTGCAAGAGCGACGTGCGCACGCCCTGGCGCCGCATGCGCTACTACCGGCGCGTCGACGGCGTCGACTTCCGCCGCGACCGCGATCTGCGGCTGACGGACGAGGACTACGCCAAGGCCAACGGCAACTACAGCTCCGAGAACGACACGGACTCGAGCGACGACGACTCGAGCGACGACGACGACGGCGCGGGCGGCGCGCGCGCGACGCAGTTCGGGGCCATGAGCTTCAAGGTCCGCGGCTCGTGCTGGCCCGCGGCGGATCTCGTGGATTTCTCGCGGTTCCGCGACGAGTTCTGGGACAAGTGCGGCGCCGAGCGGTCGCGGAAGAACGAGTCGCTGTCGCCGACGTTCTGCTGGGTCCAGATCCAGTCCTTCATCAAGGGGTCCGTAACTCCTTTAATCCGCGGCGAGCCGCTCGAGCGCGACGAGTACATCGACGAGTCCGGCGCCATCTCGAAGCGCCGCGCGACGGGCCTGAGCAAGCAGGACCGCGAGGACTGCTACGACGTCTTCGTGTCCTACGAGCGCGAGCTCCGCCACCGGCAGTGTGCAAATCAACCAGTGAGCTGGGACGTCGGGGCCAAACTTCAGAATTCTCTAGCTCGGTCAAATCGAAGTCGATTCGGCTGATTTTTGGACGAATCGATTGCTCTCAGCGAGTTCTCGAAGCACGGCGGAAGTGCTCGTGTCAAAACATTCGAATACGCGCACATTGAAGTCGGGTTGAAGATTTGATTTGCACACAGGCCACCGGCGGCTCTGGGACGCGACGGACCGGGAAGTCGCTTTAATCCAGCGCGTCCTCGAGGAGGGCTTCGTCGCCACGACGCCCCTCGAGGCCTCGAAGCGCGACGGCGGCGCCATGGCCATCCTCGACCACGTCTACTGCGACGAGGTCCAGGACATGACGCAGGCGACGCTCGCCGTCTTACTCCTGGCCGTCGGCAACCGGCCCGAGCGCCTCTTCGTCTGCGGCGACACGGCCCAGGCCATCCAGGACGGCGTCGCCTTCCGCTTCAGCGACCTCAAGGAGACGATCTACGAGCTCCAGAAGGAGGTGAAGACGCGGTCGGGCCGCGGCGCCGCGGCGATGGCCGCGGCGTCGGACCGGAGCGGCGCCGCGGCCGCGTCGAAGAAGCTCTTCAAGCTCACGAACAACTACCGCACGCACGCGGGCATCCTCGGCGCCGCCAACGCCGTCCTCGACTTGCTGGAGCAGGCCTTCCCCAACAGCGTCGACGTCATGGAGAAGGACGCGGGCGTCTCGACGGGCCCCCGGCCGACGTTCAGCCACGAGCGCCCGGTCCTCGACGACCTGCCCAACGCGACGCTCCTCATGCGCGCGGAGCCCCTCCGCGACGCGCGGCGGCGCCTCGCCGCGGAGCGCGACGACCGCCGCGCGCTCGTCGAGGAGCGCGAGGGCGCGGTGGGCGCGTCCGACGACCGCGACGCGGTGCTCGACCGCGCGGACGCGGCGCTCAAGGCCGCGGCGGCGGACATCGCCGACGAGGCCGAGGAGGCGGCGGCGGCCTGGCACGCCGAGGTCAAGGCCGCGCGCAAGGCCTACGACGCGGAAACCAAGCGCCGCGACGCGGACGCGAAGAAGCGGCGCGCGAAGCGCGACGCGTGGCTCGCGGACCGCGACAAGCAGGCCAAGAAGGCCAAGGCCGACCTGGCCAAGCTCGCGAAGAAGCGCGCGCGCTTCGAGGGCGCCGACGGCGACGCGGGCGCGCGGCGCCGCGCGTCGGACCGGCGGGCCGCGGAGCTCGAGGCCGCGCGCGCGTCCGCGGAGCAGGTCTACAACCAACGCGCGCGCGAGGCCCTCGACCTCTGGAACACGCCGTCACCCATGGACGCGAACAAGCACCGCGTCGTCGCCACCGCGGTCGTCGGCGGCGACGCCGCGCGCGTCCAGGGCATCGTCGCGGGCCTCGTCGCCGAGGAGGTCGAGGCCGACGTGTTGCTGGGGGACATGGAGGAGGAGGACATCGCGGATTGCATCGCGCCGGACCCCGCCGCGGCGCAGATCCGCGCCCTCATCGTCCGCCGCGGCGGCGCGCGGCTTTTAGCGGACCCGCGCGCGCTCATCGGCGACTACGCGCGCGCGCTCACGCCGGCCGCCGAGGCGTCCGTCGCGCCCCTCGAGCACTTCGTCGCCGTCGAGCAACGGGCGAACGCGGACCGCTGCGCCGCGGAGGACTTCGACGCGCAGGAGGCCGCGCTCCGGAGCGCGTCGTCGGCGCCGCGCGAGCCGCCCGCGGACCTCGACGAGCCGGACCTCCCGGCGCTCGTCAAGCCCACGGAGGACCACTCGCCCGCGGGCCGGGCCGCCTACAAGGCCGAGTACGTCCGGGCCCGCGCGACGGCGCCGACGCTCGCGGAGTTCGGCGTCGACGCGGCCGAGGTCGCCGCGCGCGCGAAGCGCCGCAAGAAGGCGTCCAAGGCCGCGGAGCGCGCCGACGCCGGCGCCATCGACGCGGAGATCCGCCGGCGCCGCGCCGCCGCGGGCCTGACGCCGTCCGCGCTGCACTGCGCGGAGCTCCTCGACAACAAGCTCGTGTCGACGCGCGTCTTCAGCGTCCAGGAGTTCAAGGGCCTCGAGGAGGAGGCCGTGGTTCTGGTCGACTTCTTCGGCTCCGCGGACAAGGAGACGGCCAAAGCCTGGCGCGACCTCTTCAAGGCGCGCCGCGAGGGCCGCGGCGACTTCTCGGACCTGAGCCGGCGCCGCGCGCTCGAGCGCGACCTCAAGCTCCTCTACACGGCGCTGACGCGCCCCCGGAGCCGCCTCGTCATCCTCGAGCTCACGAAGGAGGGCGCGGCGTCCGACGCGGCCAAGTTCTTCACGGCCAAGCCCGCCGACGGCGCCGCGCCGCTCGCCGAGAAGCACAAGCGGTCCACCAAGGAGAAGAAGAAGAGCGCCGACGGCGCGACGCTCAGCGCCGACGAGTGGCGCAGCCGCGGCGCCCTCATCGCGCGCGTCGCCACGGAGCGCGCCGAGGGCGACGCGGGGGTCTCCGCGGGCGACCTTGACGCGCGGCTCGGCGAGGCGCGCGACTGCTTCCGGAACGCCGAGGACGCCGAGCTCGAGCACCGCTGCGACGCCGTCATCGCCTGCGCCAAGGCCGTCAAGGACGTCCGCGCCAAGGTCGCCGACGCGCGCGGCCGCGACAAGGGCGACCGCGACGACGACGACGACGCCAAGCCCAGCGCCGCGGAGGAGGCCGCGGCGGCGGCCGTCGCCGAGGCCCTCGGCAGCCTCGCCCTCGACGAGGCCCTCGCCATCTGCAAGGCCGCGGACACGGGCGAGGCGAACAAGGCGCTCGACGACCTCGCGGGCGACATCAAGACGCTCAATCCCTCCCCTCCCCCCCCCTGTGAATCCGGTAGTGGGTTACCGGAAGTAGCTCGCGGGGTCGTCGTAGGGGTCGTCTGCGACGGGCGCGTCCGCGGCGCCGAGCGCGACGGGCGCGTCCGCGGCGCCGACGTAGTTCGCGAGGTCGCCGTAGCGCGTCACCTCGACCTCGCCGTCGACGAGCCGCGCCTCGAAGCCCGAGGCCGCGGCCCGCGAGTTCCAGGAGCGGCGCAGCTGCGGGTGCGCGGCGACCGCCGGCGGCGGCGGGGCGGCGGCGGCGGCGGCCGGCGGGTGCGGGGGCCGCGGGCGCGCCGCGAGCTGCGGGTGCGCCGGGGCCGGCTCCCGGGGCGCGGCGTCCGGCGGCGGCGGGGCCTCGCGGGGCGAGAGCTCGCCCGCGGCGTCGACGCGGGCCGTCGACGACCGGCGCCGCTCGGGCGGGCGCCGCGGCGGCGGCGACTCGCGCGCGAGGAAGCGCCAGCCCGGCGCGCCCCGCGACCGGCGCCGCCCGCGCCACCGCGCGTCGGCCTCGTTGTCGGAGCTGTCGTCGCTGTGGAGCCGCGGGTCGCCCCAGCGCGCGGCCTCGTAGCTCTCCGGTACGGCGTCGTCGTCGCGCCGGGGCACGCGGCGCAGCGACGCCCGCACGCGCGCGACCTCGCCGAGCGGGTCCAGCAAGGTCGCGCCGCGGACGCGCCGCGGCGCGCCGGGGCCGACGAAGGCCGCGGACCACCTGTGTGGGAAACAACCAGTGGAACGCCCTGCCCAGCAAAAACTTCAAACCTCTCTATCTCGGTCAAATCGAAGTCGTTTTGGCTGATTTTTAGACAGAAGTCGGGTCGAAGATTTGATTTCCACACAGCGGACCACGCGCGCCAGGAAGGGATGAGCCTCTCCGGCGGGTCGCGCTCGCGGCGCCGGCCCGCCCAGTGCGAAACCCAGGGCCGCCGCGGGCTCGGCCGCGCCGCGACGCTCGGCTGCACGGGCAGGGGCGGCTCGGACGCCGACCGGGGCGCGCGGCGCGCGCGCCGCGGCGGCCCGTCCTCGCGCGCGGATATCGCGCCCGCGTCGTCGTCGACGTCCGCGCCCAGGTCCAGGGTGCCCGCGCCGAAGACGACGTCGCCGTCGACGACGCCGCCGTCGGCGGCGCCCGGCGGCGGCGGCGGCGGCGCGCGCGACGGCCGCGACGGCGACGCGGCCTCGGGGCGCTCGGCGCCGTCGACGAAGTCGCGCCGCGGCGACCGCGGCGTGGCGACGTCGTCCATGCGCAGGTCCCCGGTGCCCCAGTCGATGTCGTCGTCGTCCATCGACGCGTCGCTCGCGCGGAACGGCCGGGAGAAGGAGTGCGTCCCGGTGCCCCAGTCGACGGACGACGGCCGCGCGGCGAAGATGTCCCGCTCGGCGAGCGTCTCCGTCGCGCGGCGCTCGGCCGGCGCGGACAGGTCGAGCGTGCCCGCGCCGAAGGAGACGTCCTCGTCGGCGAGGCGGCAGGCCTCGGCGAAGAGCGACGACCGGCGCGCGAGGTCCGCGATCGCTCCGAGGGACGGCGGCGGCGCCGCGGCCGCGACGGCCGGCGGCGGCGTCCCGCGCGTGCGCCAGTAGGACTGGGGCGTGCCGCTGCGCCGCCGCGCGGGCCGCCGCCGCGGCCGCTCCTCGGAGCCCGTCGCCGCGCGCGTGCGCCAGTACGTCGGCGTGGGCTCGGACCGGCGGCCCGCCGCCGGCGCGCTCGACCGCCGCGGGCTCGGCGTCGCCGGGAGCGCCGGGCCCGACGCGAGGGGCGCGTCGCGGCCCGGGCGCCCGGCCGCGAGCTTGACCTTGTGGGAATTGATGGGGTTCGGCTTCACGCCGACGCCCATCTTCACCCTGCGAGGGCGCGGCCGCGTCGAAGGAGGCGGGGAAAGGAGTCGGACGCGGCGACGAGCATGTAGCTCTTCGGCGCGTCGCGGTCGTTGGCGCCGTGGACGACCGCGAAGCGCTCCATCAACTGGCGGGCCTTGGAGTCCATGGTGGGGCAGCCGAGATCTACGACCGAAGCCCGAAGTTGGCAGGCAAATGTTTCCAGGTCGATATTGGCGCAAAGGGGAAATGAGACCGTTGTTGAAGCCGCGGGCAGCGAACCGTGAACGCGATGGCGGATGCCAAGACCAAGGGCGCGGACCTGGGGGACCGCATGTTCACGATGAACCCGCCGGAGCTCGCGGAGGAGGTCGTGTGACAGCGTCCTGTGGACGATTTTCGAGAGATTTGGGGTGAGAAACTAATGGGAAAATCGTCACCGCCATGCTTGGCAGGTCGTGTCGCTGCTCTACGACGACGGCCGCGAGAGCCGCTTCCCCGGCGGGTCCCTGGGCTGCGACCTGAGCAGCTGCCGCTACTGCACGACGCTCCAGCTCGAGGTGCTCGCGGCCTGCGCGACGCTGCGGCGCATGTGCGCCGAGGGCCCCGCGTGGCGCGTCGCGGTCCTCGAGGCGCTCCGGGCGGCGCCGCGCGCGCTCGACACGGTGCTCGCGCTCCTGAGCTCGTGCCCCTTCGTCGGCCCCCAGGCCGAGGACGACGCGGGCGAGCCGGACCCGGCCCACCCGGCGCGGCGCTGGGAGCGGCTCGCGAAACCCGTCGTCTGCGCGTCGCGCCACCTGCGGCGCGGCGAGGCGCCGGACGGCTACGCGGCGACGCCGGAGCAGTCGACGGCGGACTTCGCGCGGTGCATGCTCTTCGGGCCCGTGGGCCTCCTCAACGAGCTCGCGTCGGCGAACCACGCCGTCCTCGGCGACGTGCTCGCGAGCGCGTGGTGGCCCCGGGCCTGCGCGTCGCTCGTGCGCATGACGTGCTTCGGGTTGGACGACTTCATGGAGGACGACTACGGCGACGACGACGACGACCACCCGCTGGGCGACGTCGTCGGCCTCACGCTGAGCCTGCTGCTCATGGTCGCGCCGCGCGCGCCGGTCCGCGGCGCGGCGCCCTTCGAGAGCCTGCGGGCGGCGCTGGAGCGCGACGACGTCGCGACGGACGACTTCCACGCGTGCCTCCTCGACTGGCGCGACGCCGAGGACGCGGGCGCGAGCCTCGCCGGCGCCGCGGAGGCCGCGGGCGCCGCGGAGCCGCCGCCGCCCGACGGCTACATCACGGCGGCGGCGGACCTGCTGAACCTGCGGACGACGGGCGACCTCCCGGAGCCCCAGCGGCTCTGCCTCGCGTGCTGCCGGCCCGCGAAGCTCGGGGCAGGAAAAGAGAGCGAAATTCCCAGCTTCAAAGGCTCCGATCTCGGCCGTTTTCCACTCGTTTCGGCTGATTTTTGGACGAGCGATCATCTCTCGGAACGGTCTCGAAGCGTGGATGCTTTTTCTGGAACGCGCGCGCGCGGAACACTCACGTTGAAGCGAACTTGAATCACTCTTTTCCTGCCCAGGCGAAGCTCGCGTGCTCCAAGTGCGGCGCCGTCTTCTTCTGCGACAACGGGAACGAGTGCCAGAAGCTCGTCTGGGCGGCGCACCGGCCGGGCTGCGCGCCGCCGAAGCAGGGCGACGCCGCCGCGTCCCACCCGAGCTCGTGGTGAGGTCGTAAATTCAAGTTGAACTTCAAGGTGATGAGAGCTTTGGAGCTGCTCGGCTACGCCGGCGCGTACGACCTGATCACGGCGTCGCGCACGGCGCTGGAGGCGCCCGTCGGCTGGGCGACCGCCGAGACGCTGACGTACACGCACCCCGCGCCGACGAGCGTGTGCGGCATGATGCTGGAGAGCCTCGGCGCGAGCACGCCCGTGGCGCGCGGCCGCTCCGCGACGACGGCGTGGCGGTTCGCGTGCGGCGACGCGGCGGCGCGGAACGAGGCGCTCGTCGCGGCGGCGCTGCTCGCGGAGGCGGGGGGCGACGGCGGCCTCGCGGCGTCGAACCGGGGCGGCTACCACTCGGACCGCGACGCGCTCGGGGCGGAGGCGCCGTGCCTCGGGGAGCTGCGCGCGCTCGTCGCGGCGGCGATCTCGGCGCTCCCCGGGAAGGCGCGGGGGCGGCGGGAGATCGTCCACAGCTGGTTCAACATCAACCGCGGCGACAACCACAACGCGCTCCACGACCATCGGCCGGCGCTCTTCTCGGGAGTCTACTACGCGGCCGCGCCCCGCGCCGGGGGCGGCGAGCTCGCCTTCCAGCTCGACGCGTCGCTCGGCTGCTCCGCCGCGGCGCCCGGCGCGGGGACCTGCAGCTACGGCGTCGTCGAGCCCGCCGACGGCGTGCTCGTCGTCTTCCCCGGCGGCCTCAAGCACGCGGTCTTCCCGATGTGTGCGGGGCCGCGGCCGCGCGTCTCGATCTCCTTCAACGTCGCTCCGACGTGACTCTAATAGCCGATGCCGTGCGCCGGTCAGGGCTGACGATGAAGGATCGATGAAGGATACTTCACCCCACGAGCCAGCCCGACCGCCGTCCATCGGCGCGGCGCGCGCGCACCGGGCTGCGCGCCGGGCCGCCGAGGCGGACGCGCGGCACCGTCGCCATGTTCTTCGAGGGCCGGGACGAGGCGGCGCAGCGCCAGGCGCGGCAGGCGCCGCACGCGCCGGCGTCGACGCTCTCCATGGTCGGCGTCGCGGTCGCGCTGGCGCTCGCCGTCGTCGCCGGGCCCGCCGCGACGCTCTACGTCGCCGCGTCTCGGGGCCTGTTCGCCGGCGCGCCGCCGCTGCCCGAGCCCTGGGCGAAGCTCGCGGCGCGGCTCCGGCGGCTCCGCGCGCCGCGGCCCGGGCCGGCGCCGACGAAGCGGCGGCCGACCAAACTGCTCCAGGGGTCGTGGTGCGAGCACCTCTGGTCCATCCCGGCGCCGGGGACGCCGCGCCACGAGTGGGGCCGGCCCTGCGACACGGGCGAAGACGAGTTCGCGCGGCTCCGCGTGGAACAGGACGAGTGGCGCGTGCGCATCCGCGAGTGCCGGTCCGGCGACGACGTCGTCGCCGACGCCCAGGAGAACGTCTTCCGGATCCGCGACGAGGCGAACCTCACGGCCGACGGCTACGGCCTCTTCGTTTTGGAGTTCCTCTCGACGACGTCGCGGCTGCCCGCGGTGCGCCGCCGCGTCGGCGCGTGCAGCCTGCACTGCGTCGTGCCCCTGCGCGGCGGCGAGCACTGGAAGCGCCTGCCGCGCCGCGTCCATGTGGGAGTGGCGCTCGACGCGGTACCCTGCGGCGCGCCCCTCGCGCCCGAGGCCGCGGCGCGCTGCGCGACGGCCAACGAGACGGGCGAGATCCTCGAGCTCGTCGGGCCCTGCGCCTGGCCCGGCGACGACGACGACCGGGGATTTTAAGGAGGCGGCGGAGCCAGGCCGCGCCGCGCGGCGTCGAGGTCGAAGGAGAAGACGACCCACTCGCGCCCGCCCGCGTCGAAGGCGCCGCGCCTTTCGCAGCCGGGGACCTTCTCGTGCGCGCGCAGCGACGGCGCGTTGCGCGCGTCGATGACCGTGACCGCGGCGCGCTCGGGGGCCAAATCCGCGAAGAGGCCCGCGTAGAGGTCCCGGAATAGACCCGAGCCGCGCTTCGGCGCCGCGACGCAGACGGGCCCGACGAAGGCCGTCGGGTCGAAGCCCGGAGGCGCCGCGTTGCGCCAGGGCAGGCCGACGGCCTCGCGGTTGTAGGGCTCGTCGGGCGAGTTCGCGGCCGCGAAGCCGACGAGCGCCGGCGGGAGGTTCGACCAGTCGTAGGCGACGACGGACGTCGCGCGGAAGGCGCCGGCCTCGCGGCGCGGCGCGAAGGCCCGCTTGATGCCCGCCGCGGACCAGGCCGGCGCCAGGCTGTGCGGGCCCGCGACGCGCGTCTCGTCGTTCTCCGCCCAGAGCGCGCGGATGGCGTCGGCGTCGCTTTCCTTGCCCAACCGCAGGCGCACGCCGTCGTTTCGCTCGATGCCCAGCGGTGCCGCGAGAGGTGCCGTCGCGGCGGCCCACCAGGCGGGCGGCTGCCAGGCCTGGGATTGTTGCAGCAGCGCGATGCAGAGCGCGGCGACGATGCGGCGGGCCATCATCATTTTGCTTAGCCGCGTCGCAGGGAGGAGCGCGACGCAGAGCGCGGCGCGATGCGGCTTCCCATCTTGCCCATGCACCTTGAAGTTCAAGTTGAATGGGCAGTGACGAAACATGCCAGCCTCGACTGCGCTCGAGGGCGCGCCCCCAATCCACCCGCGTCGAAGACCGAGGCTAACTCCCGGCCGCGGCCGCGGGCCTGGGCGGCGGCGAGCGGCGGTTCGGCGGCGGCGACGCGGGCGGCGGCGGCGGCCGGGCCTTCTCCTGGACGTAGATGTCGACGGCGCCGTCGTTTCCGCCCAGGGCGCCGGACAGGAAACCCGCGAGGTCCGGCCGCGGCGGCCGCGCGCTCCGCGCGCCGCGCCAGACGGGCCGGGGCAGCGGCGGGAGGCCCGGCGACCGGAGCGCGGCCGCGACCGCGCGCGCCAAACCCGCGTCGTCGTAGCCGGCGAAGCCCAACGTCCCGCAGCGCGACGTGAGCCGCGACCGCGCGTCGATGGAAAAGTTGCGGTCGTCGGCGACGCCCGCGCGCGCGTACGCGCGCGCGTCCGTGTCCCGGTTGCCGAAGCCTGTGGTGGAACTCGAATCTTCAACCTGACTTCAATGTGAGCGCAAGCGACAGTTTCGACGCGAGCTCTTCTGTCGTGCCTCGAGAACTCGACGAGAGCGATCGATTCGTCCAAAAATCAGCCGCATCGACGTCGATACGACCGAGCTGGAGAGTTCCGAAGTTTGGTCGGGAGAACCCGGCTCGCCGTTTGAGTTCCACGCGGGCCGAAGCCCAAAACGACGGGCGACGCGCCCGGGTCGCCCCCGAAGGCCGCCGCGAGGTCGAGGAGCGCGCGCGTCTTGAAGACGTCCGGCGTCTTCGCGACGACCTCCGCGTAGACGGCGCCCAGGAGCCCCTCGCCCGACGTCACGAGGGGCCCGTCGGGCAGCCCGTCGCGGCCCTGGCGGAGCGACGCGAGGAACGCGCGCGTCGACGCCGCGAGGGCGACGGGCCGCGACGTCAGGTAGAGCACGCGCGCCCGCGGCGCGACGACGCCGCCCAGGAACGCGCAGACGCCGCCGTGCGCGAACGACGGCGCCGCGCTCATCGTCGAGTCGAGGAACCCGCGGACGTCGCTCGCCGTGATCGTCCCGTCGACGTCGCAGACGACGACGCGGTCACCGGCGTCCCAGAGGAAGGCCCGCGCCTCCGCGACCTGGCGGCCGAACTCGAAGGTCAGAGCGTTCGATCCCGGCCGCAGGCCCCAGCGCTCGAGCGCGGCGGCGCCGGGCCGCGAACCGCCGGCGAAGCGGCAGCGCCCGTCGGCGCCGGCGACGAGGTCGCAGTCCACGGCGGCGCCGTTGACGGCGACGCGCACGGGCCGCGCGTCGCCGTCCGCCGCGTCGTCGTCGCCTGTGTGGAAACCAACCACTGGTTTGGGTGGTCCTGACAAAACTTGAGAATTCTCTAGCTCGGTCACATCGAAGTCGATTCGGCTGATTTTTGGACGGATCGATCGCTCTCGTCGAGTTCTCGAAGCCCAGCCGAAGAGCTTGCGTCAAAACATTCGAATACGCTCACATTGAAGTCGGGTTGAAGATTTGGTTTCCACACAGGTCGTCGCCGTCCTCGTCGAAGCCGTCGCGGAGCGGCCGGTCGTCGCTCCGGAGCCGCGCTACGCCGCGCTCCAGCGACGCGTAGGCCGCGCTCAGGCCGCGGCTCAGCCGCTCGGTCGTCGGCGGCTCGAAGCGCACGACGAAGGCCGTGCACGCCAGCGACCCGTCGCGGCGCCGCACGACGACGACGTCGATGCTCGACCCGCGCCGCCGGCCGTCGTCGATCGTTGTTGCGGGGACCTCGGCCGCGAGCGCCGGCACGGGCTCGGGGCCGCCGCCGCTGACGGCGACCATGCGGGAATGAGCGTGCGCGAGCGCCAAAGCTAGCCGCACATGCTGCTTGCCACAAAGGATGTCACCGTTGAACCATGTGTTGAACTCAAATACAGACGGTGAAGCGGCCGAACCATCAGCACTTCAGCTATGATGATGGACACCCACTCCGTCGTCTGCGGCGTGGCGGGCCTGCAGGCCTTCTTCTACTGCTTTTTAAGCGTGCTCATGTGCACGACGTCCGAGATCGACGACGTGCGTCGTTCCTGCCGTTCCCTCGGCCGTTCCCTCGGAGGCCGCGCGACGGGCTGCCCCCGCAGGTCTGCAAGAGCCGCTTCGGGCCGGACTACCGGGCCGCCAAGGTCGCCCGGAAGGGGAGCGGCTACCTCCTCCTGCCGCAGCCCTTCCCCGTGCTCATGTTCCGCGCCGCCCGGCGCCCGGCCGCCGCGCCGCGCCGCGCGCGCGAGCCCGACCCCGCGCGCGCAGGGTGGTACTTCTGCTGGGCCGCGGCCGTGAACTGCTTCTCCTGCTACGCGCTCTACGTCGCCTACGACGCGATGAAGGTCCCGTGCTGCCTGCTCCTCGTCCTGTGGCACGCGGCCGTCATCCTCACGCAGATCGGCGACGAGGCGGACCACGCCGCGCTCCACTTCAAGATGCTCGCCGGCTGGTGCGTCGCGCTCGCCGCGGCGCTCCTCGGCGCGCCGTCGCTATAAGACACCGTTATGGATAGGTGGCGGCGCTCGCGACGGGGCGGGGGCGCTAGCGCGCGCCGTCGAGGCCGGCGCCGT
>NW_008705592.1:134938-154524 GCF_000186865.1 Aureococcus anophagefferens
ATGGTCCAGACGACGGACGTGCCCGTGCCCTTGTTCGTGAGCCGCCGCCGGAGCGTGTCGCCCTCGACGCTCAGGACGTGCTCCATGACGCCCGCGGCGCGGTCGCGGGGCGCCGCGACGCGAGACTCCTCGACCACGCGGAGCCGGCCGTCGCGGCACGACACGGTGCGGAGCACGGGCTCGCCGCCCGGCGCGCGGTCGAGCACGGGCGGGCCGTTGACGAGCGCGGGCGCGGTCGACTGGTCGAAGAAGAAGCAGTCGCTCTCCTCGGACTCGGAGTAGCGGCCCTCGGCGTCGAGGTGGTGCTCGAAGACGCCCCCGTTGGCGAGCGTGTGGCGGAGCACCTTGCGGAAGTAGAGCGGCACGCGCTTCTCGTCGCCGAGCTTCTCGAGCGCGGCCATGTCGTCGACGGCCACGGCCTTCCACTTCCCCGCGAACTGCGCCGCCGCGGCCCACGTCTCCGCGTCCAGCCCGTCGCCGCCCCGCGCCGCGACCGGCTCGTCGCCGCCCAGGTCCACCACGTCCAGCTCGTCGCTGCCCCGCGCCACGACGCGCACGTCGGCGAGCACGCGCCGCGTCTCGCCGCGCCGACCGACCGGCCGGCCGACGGGCGGCCGGCCCAGGGGCTGCGGCCGCAGGGCCGCGGCCCCGGCCACGCAGGCGAGCCCCACGACCAGCGTGCGCATCACCATATGTTTGGAAGGCGCTTATTGTCCCTTCTACCATATGTTTGGGGTCCCTTTATCGAAAGCTGTCCCTTCTGACGAGAAGTTCACCGGTAGAAGAATAGAGCTGAAGTACACCGAATGCGTGGTAGCGAATTTCAGCTACAACTAAAACTTCGAGGACTCGAGCGATGGCAGCCACTCCATCGCAACGTCCTGGAACTCTTGCGGTTCAGCATCCGAAAGATACATGACATTGTAATTGAAGGCTGGCGCATACGCTTCCGCCATGGCCGCCGACGACGCATGGTGCCCCCGCGGGGCGGAGGACCTGGGCGTCGCGTCGAGCGTCGGCGGGCTCTGGGCGCGCAACGCCGCGTCGCGGCCCTCGTCGCGCTGCGTCGCCGAGTACTCGTCCGCGGCCGGCGCCGAGGCCGGGCGGCTGAGCTGGGGCGAGTTCGACGCGGCGGCGTGGGGCTGCGGGCTGGCCCTGGCGGCCCTCGCGCCGGAGCGCGTGGCGCTCCTGGCGCACCCGACGGCGGCCCAGTACTGCTGCGCGGCCGGCGCGGCGCGCGCGGGCCTGAGCGCGTGCCTGCTGAATTGGCGCCAGCCCGCGGCCGCGCTGTCGCACGCGGTCGCCGTCGCGGCGCCCGAGGCCCTCGTCGCGTCGCGGCCCTTCGCGGCGCTCGCCGCCGAGGCGTCCGCGGGAAACGTCCCCGTCGCGCGCCTCGGCGCCGTCGCGTCGCCCGCGCTCGGCTTCGCGGACGACGGACGGCTGTCGCCGGCGCCGGTCCGCCCGCGGCCCGCGCCGGCGGCGCCGGACGCCGAAGTTCGCGCGACGGTCTTCGTCTTCTTCACGAGCGGCTCCACGGGCCGGCCCAAGGGCGTCCCGCACACGAACGGGAGCCTGCTCGCGCCAGGGCAGCAAAAGGGTGATTCAACGTCGCTTCAACGTGAGTGTTCCGCGCGCGCGCGTTCTAGAAAAAGCATCCACGCTTCGAGGCCGTTCCAAGAGATGATCGCTCGTCCAAAGATCAGCCGAAACGAGTGGAAAACGACCGAGATAGGAGCCTTTGAAGTTGGGAATTTCGCACCCTTTTGCTGCCCAGGCTCGCGCAGTGCCGCAACGCCGCTCGCGCGTCCGCGGCCGTCGGCGCGGGCGCGTTCGCCGGGCCCGACCCGCCGCCGACGCTGGCCTTCCTGCCCAACTTCCACGTCATCGGCTTCGTGCTGAACTTTGTGCTGCCCGCGTTCCTCGGCGCGCCGTGCGCGACGCACGCGGAGTGCGAGTCGTCGCCGCTGTCGCTCGCGCTGCTTCTCGACGCCGCGGCCGCGCTCGGGCCCGCGACGGTCGACACGGTGCCCGCCCTCCTCGAGGACCTGGCGCGCCGGCCGGACCTGGCCGCCGCCGCGAGACCCTTCGTCGGCCCGGCCGTCGCGTACGGCGGCGCGCCGCTCGCGCCGTGGGCGGCCGCGAAGCTCCGGGCCGCGGGCGTGCGGGCCTTCTCCCAGTACGGCGCGACGGAGCACGGCGGGCCGCTCCTCGTGGGCGCCGCGGGGGACGCGTTGGGCGCCATGCGCGGCACGGGCGGCTGCGACCTCGTGCTCGACGCGGACGGCTACCGGTCGCCGGACGTGCTCGAGGGCGAGCTCCAGGGCAGCAAAAGGGTGCGAAATTCCCAACTTCAAAGGCTCATATCTCGGCCGCTTTCCACTCGTTTTGGCTGATTTTTGGACGAGCGATCATCTCTCGGAACGGTCTCGAAGCGTGAATGCTTTTCCCGGAACGCGCGCGCGGAACACTCACGTTGAAGCGACGTTGAATCACCCTTGTCCTGCCCAGGCGAGCTCGTCGTGCTCGGCTGCGGCTACGTGACGCCCGGCTACCTCGGCGCGCCGGCGCCGAGCCCGCCCTTCGAGGCGGAGCGGCGCACGGGCGACGTCTTCCGGCGCGTCGAATCGGCGGGCGGCGCCGCGTTCGCGTACGTGTGCCGCAGGGACGACCTGCTGGTCCTCTCGTCCGGCGAGCTCGCGAACCCCCTGCCGCTCGAGGCGCGCCTCGCGGCGGAGCTCCCGCCGGACGTCCGGGCCTGCGTCATCGGCCAGGGGCGCACGAGCCCCGTCGTCGTCGTCTCGAAGCGCGTACCGCGGGCCGCGCTCGCGAGGGCGTGCGCGGCGGCGAACCGCGCCGCGGAGTCGTACGCGCGCGTCGCGCCCGACCGCGCGGTCTTCCTCGACGACGGCGAACCCTGGCCGACGAACGCCAAGGGCGTCGTCGTGCGGGGCGCCCTCGAGGCCGCCGCGCGCGACCGCGCGGACGCGCTCGACGAGGTCCACGTCGTCGGCGACGGCGACGACGACGACGCGTCGTCCGACGACGCGGCCCCGGGGCCCGATCTCCGCGGCGCGATCCTCGACGAGGTCGAGGCCCTGACGGGCCACCGCCTGGGCGCCGACGCGCCGCTGCTCGGCGCGCGCGGCCTGAGCTCGTCCGGCGTCTTCGCGCTGTCGCGCGCGCTCGGCGAGCGCCTCGGGCGGACGGTCGCGCCCAGGGCAGGACAAGAGAGCGAAATTCCCAACTTCAAAGGCTCATATCTCGGCCGTTTTCCACTCGTTTCGGCTGATTTTTGGACGAGCGATCATCTCTTGGAACGGTATCGAAGCGTGAATGTGTTTTTCGTTACGCGCGCGCGCGGAACACTCACATTGAAGCGACGTTGAATCACTCTTGTGCTGCCCAGGTCGCGCCCGCGCGCGTCTTCGACTTCCCGAGCGCCGCGGCGCTCGCCGGCGCCCTCGCGGGCCGCGGCGCGCCGCGGGCGGCCGCCGCCGTCGAGCGCGCGCGGTCGGCCGCCGCGGCCGTCGCGGCCGCGGCGCTCTCCTTCGGCGGCGGCGCGGGGGACGCGCGGTCGCTCGCCGCCGCCGCGCGCTGGGGCCGCGACGCCGCGGGCGCCGTGCCCCTCGCGCGCTGGGCGGCGCCGCCGCCGGATGCCCGGCGCCTCCGCGCCGCGGCCTACGGGACCTTCTTCGCGGACGCGTCGACGCTCTTCGCCTTCGACGGCGGCGCGGGCCTCGGCCTCGGCCCCGCGGAGGCCCGCGTCGCGGACCCGCAGACGTTCCTCGTCCTCGAGGCGGGCGGCCAAGTCCTCGAGGCGTCGGGGGCGTTAGCCGGCGGGGAAAAGCGCGTCGGCGTCTTCACGGCCTTCATGGGCGGCGACGCGGCGTCGCTCCGGGGGCCCGTCGCTGTGTGGAAATCAACCACTGGTTTGGGGGGTCCTGACCAAACTTCAGAACTCTCTATCTCAATCAAATCGAAGTCGATTCGGCTGATTCTTGGACGAATCGATCGCTCTCGTCGAGTTCTCGAAGCCCAGCCAAAGAGCTTGTGTCAAAACATTCGAATACGCACACATTGAAGTCGGGTTGAAGATTTGATTTCCACACAGGCCCGTCGGCGCCGTGAACTCGCCCTACGAGCTGAGCGGCTGCGGCGCGTCCACCGTCGGCGCGCGGCTGTCCTACGCCTTCGCGCTCACGGGGCCCGCGGCCGCGGTGGACACGGCCTGCAGCTCGAGCCTCGCCGCGGCGCGAATGGCGCTGCAAGAAATTCGGGACGGCGCGTGCGCGTTCGCGGCGCTCGTCGCGCCCAACCTGATGCTCGACGGCCGCTACCCGCACGCGGGCCTCGCCATCATCGGCATGCTCTCGCCCCGGGGCCGGTGCCACGCCCTCGACGACCGCGCGGACGGCTTTCTTCGTTGCGAAGGGAGCGCGGCGTTCGCGCTTGTGCCTGACGGCGACGCGTCGTCCACAGCGCCGCCCGCGGTCCTCGGGCTCGGCCTCGGCCACAACGGCCACGCCGCGAGCTTCCTGGCGCCCAATGGCGCGGCCCAGCGGCGCTGCGTCGACGCCGCGCGGCGCGACGCGGGCCCCGGCGGCGCCTACGCGAGCCTCGAGCTCCACGGCACGGGCACGGCCTTGGGCGACCCCGTGGAGATCGGCGGCCTCGCGGCGGCGGGCGAAAGCGGCGCCCTCGCGCTCTCCGGCGTCAAGGCGACGCTCGGCCACGCCGAGTCCTGCGCGGGCTGCGCGGGCCTCGGCGACGCGCTCCTCGCCGCGGCGCGCGGCGAGCGCCGGCCGAGCCGCCACCTCCGGAGGCTCAACCCGCAGCTCGCGCCGCCGCCGCCGGGCCTCAACTGGCACGTCGACGCCGCCGGCGCGACCGACCGGAACGCCCGCGGCGGCGTCTCCTCCTTCGGCTGGTCCGGCGTCCTCGCGCACGCGGCGCTCCGGCCGGGCCCGGTCCCGGCGCCGCGCGCCGCGGCCGCGGGCGCCGCCCTCTCGAGGAGCGCCTTCCGCGCCGCGGTGCCCTGCCGCGACTGGTGCGCCCAGAAGCGGCGCTGGGTCGCGGCGCAGGGCGCGCGCGGCGCGGCGCCCGCCGCGCCCGCGGCGCCCGCCGCGGCCGCCGCGCCCGCGCGCGCGTCGGACGCGGCCGGCGTCGTCGCCGCGGTCCTCGCGCGCTGGTTCCCGGAGGCGCTCGACGCGCCCGACGCGGGGCTCATGGAGCTCGGCGCGTCGTCGCTCGACCTCCAGAGCATCGCCGACGACCTCGGGCAGCGCGCGTCGGCCGACGTGAGCTCCTGTGTGGAAATCAACCATTGGTTTGGGGGGTCCCCACCAAACTTCAGAACTCTCTATCTCGGTCAAATCGATGTCGATTCGGCTGATTTTTGGACGAATCGATTGCTCTCGTCGAGTTCTCGAAGCATAGAAGAAGAGCTCGCGTCGAAGCCGTCGCATACGCTCACATTGAAGTCGGGTTGAAGATTTGGAATCCACACAGGTGAGCTCCGTCGACGTCGTCGACCGGTCGTCCGCGAACGGCCTCGCGGCCCTCCTCGGGGGCGGCGTTTCGCCCGCGGCCGCGGCGGCCCCGAACGCGGCGCCCGCCGCGGGCGGCGGGGCCCTCGCCGTGCGCGCCGTCGTGTCCCACCTCGGCGGCGGCTGCCGCGGGTCCGCCGCGCTCGCGGCCGCGGCCCTCGCCGGCGTCGGCGCCTGCGCGCGCGCGTCGCCGTCGCGGCTCGCGGCCTACGGCTACGCCGGCCCCCAGCCGCCGGCGGCCGCGTACGGGAGCTTCGCGCTCGCGAGCGAGGCGCTCGAGAGCGGCGCGGACTTTGGGCTCGCGGCCGCGGAGGCGCGCGCCAGGGCGGGACAAGAGAGCGAAATTCCAAACTTCAAAGCCTCATATCTCGGCCGTTTTCCACTCGTTTTGGCTGATCTTTGGACGAGCGATCATCTCTTGGAACGGTCTCGAAGCGTGGATGCTTTTTCCGGAACGCGCGCGCGCGGAACACTCGCGTTGAAGCGAACTTGAATCACTCTTGTGCTGCCCAGGCGCGCGCGCTGCACCCGAGCCAGGCGCATACGCTCCGCGCGTTCGCGGAGGCGCTCGCCGCGAGCGGCCCCGCGGGCGACCGCGTCGCCGTCGCCCTGGGCGCGCGCGCGGTCCTCGAGCCCGTCCGGGCGGCCGCGGTCTTCGCGCCGGGAGCGCGCGCGCCGCCGCCGTTCTTCGCGCTGACGGACGGCGCCGCGTCCGTCGCGAGCGGCCGCGTCAGCTTCGCGCTGGGGCTCCGCGGCGCGTGCCTGACCCTGGACACGGCCTGCTCCGCGTCCCTCGTGGGGCTCCACGTCGGCGCGTTCGAGGCGTCGAGCGGGAGCGCGGATTCGGCGCTCTGCGGCGGCGTCAACGCGGCGGACCACGGCGCGTCGCGGCAGTGCGCGGCCGCGGGCATGATCTCGCCCAACGGCCGCTGCCACACCTTCGACGCGCGGGCCGACGGCTACGCCCGCGGCGACGGCGCGCTCGTCGTCGCCGTCGGCGGCGCGCCGGAAAACTATGCGGCGCTCGCGGGCGCCGCGGCGCGCGCGGACGGCCGCTCCGCGTCGCTGACCGCGCCGAGCGGCGTCGCGCAGGAGGCGCTGCTCCGCGCCGTCGCCGCCGTCGTCCGCGCCGTCGCCGCCGGCGAGTCAAAACTCGTCCTGGAGGCCCACGGCACGGGGACGGCCCTGGGCGACCCCATCGAGGTCGGCGCGGCGAGGCGCGCGCTCGCGGAGACCGGCGAGGTCCGCGCGCAGAGCTGCAAGTGCCTCTTCGGCCACGGCGAGCCCGCGGCGGGCCTCGCGGGCGCCGCGGCCCTGCTCGCCGGCGGCGCCGCGGTCGCGCCGTCGGCGGCGCTGCGGTCCGCGAACGCGCACGTCGCGCTCGCGTTCGCGCGCGCGCTCGGGCCGGCGCCCGCGGCCGACGCCGCGCCCGCGGCCGGTAGCGGCGGCCGCGTGTCCTCCTTCGGCTTCAGCGGGACCATCGCCCACGCGGCCTTTGCCGTCCTCGGCCCGGGGGCCGTGCGCGCGTCGACGGCGCCGGCCGCGTCGGCGCACCGGCGCGTCGCTCCGGAGCCGTCGCCGCTCGCCCGGTCGTTCGCGGCCGCGGCCCGCGCGGGCCCCGGGCTCCTCCGCGCGACGATCCGCGACGAGGCCGCGGCGGACGTGCCCGAGGAGGAGGAGGCCGCGGACGGCGGCGACCTCCTCGACGCCATGGTCGCGGCGACGCGCGACCACCTCGGCGTCGCTACGATCGACGCCGACGAGCCGCTCCTCGCCGCCGAGGGCGCGGACTCGCTCGCGCTGACGAGCCTGCACGCGGCCATGCAGGACCTCGCGAGCCTCGAGCTCCCGGCGACGGTCTTCTTCGACCTGCCGTCGCTGCGCCTCGTGGCCGCGTCCGTCGCGGAGGCGCGCGGCGGCCGGCCCAAGGCTCGGAGGCCGCGGCGGCCGCGCGCGGCGACGGCGCGCGCGGCGCCCGTCGTCGTGCTCGGGGCCGTCGCGGCGCTCCCGGGCGCCGTCGGCTCCCTGCCGGGCCTGCTCGCGCTCGCCGCGCGCGGCGGCGACGCGGCGACCGCGGCGCCGACCGCGCGAATGTGCTACGACGGCGCGCTCGCCGAGGCCCGGGGACCCACGGCGCCGGGGACCTACGGCGGCTTCCTGATCGAGGCGGAGGTCTTCGGGGATCTGCCGGCGTCCCTGGGTTTAGGCGCCCGCGAGGCCGCGGAGGTCGACGCGAAGCAGGTCGACGTGCTCCGCGCGGCCGCGCGCCTCGAGACCGGAAAAACGGCGGACGTCGCGGTCTTCGTGGGCCTCGTGGGCCTGCTGAGCGAGGAGGTCTACCGCCCGCCGTGCTGCGCCTTCGGCGCGAGGACGACGGGCGCCTACGTCGCCGTCGGCGCGGCGCTGAGCGTCGGCGCGGGCCGCGTGTCCTACGGCCTCGGCCTCACGGGACCCGCGGTGGCCCTCGACACGGCGTGCTCCGCGGGCCTCGTCGCCGCGCACCTCGCGGGCCGCGCGCTCGGGAACGGCGACGCGGCCGCGGCGCTCGTCGTCGCCTGCAGCAGGTTGAGCCGCGCGGGGAACGACATCCTAGCCGCGGGCGGCATGCTCAGCGCGGGCGGCCGCTGCCACACGTTGGACGGCCGCGGCGACGGCTACCTCCGCGCGGAGGGCACCGTCGGCGCCGCGCTCGCGCCCGAAGAAAACCCGGCGGCCGAGCTCGCGGCGTCGGGCGCCAAGGCCGAGGGGCGCAGCGCGTCGCTCACGGCGCCGAACGGCTCCGTGCAGGCGCAGCTCCTCGCGGAGACGTGGGATCGCCTCGAGCGCGACGCGCCGGGCTTCGGCTACGAGCTCCACGGCACGGGCACGGCCCTAGGCGACCCCGTGGAGGTCGGCGGCGGCGCGCGCGCGCTCCACGGCCGCCACGACGAACGAATCGCCGCGGCCGCGCGGAGCCTCAAGTCCAACGTCGGCCACCTCGAGGCGGCCGCGGGCCTCGCGGGCTTCGCCGCGTGCCTCCGCGCCGCGGCGGCCGACGCCGCGGGCCCCGCGGCGCAGCTCCGGCGCGTCAACGGCCACCTCGGCGCGCTGCTCGACGGCGAGACCATCGTCGCGCCCGCGACGTCCGCGGCGACCGCGGCCGGCGGCGGCGGCGACGCGCGCGTGTCGTCCTTCGGCTTCTCCGGGACCATCGCGCACGGCGCGGCCCGCGTCCGGCGCCGGGACGTCGTGCGGGCCGCGGCGGCCGCGGCGTCGCGCTACGCGACGGGCCGCGCGGGCGCCGCGGCGCGCGAGCGCGCCGCGCTCCTCGCGACGCTGAGGCGCGTCCAGGCGGCGCCGCGGGGCGCCGCCGCTCCGGCGCCGCGGGCGGCGCCGCGGGACGCGGCCCCGAAGCGCGCGGCCGGCGACGCTTTCGCGGCGGTCGGGGCCTTCCGGGCGCTCGTCGCGGACGCGTTCGGCGGCGCGCCGCCGGCGCGGACGGAGCCCCTCATGGAGGCGGGCCTCGACTCGCTCGGCCTCTGCGACCTCGGCGAGGGCCTCCAGGCGGCGCTGTCGACGCTCCTCCCCGCGACGCTCTTCTTCGACCGGCCGACGGTCGACGCCGTCGAGGCCTTCCTGCACGAGGGCGACGACGACGGCGACGTCGCCGCCGCGGCGCCGCCGGCCGCCGCCGCGGACGGGGCCGACGACGCCGTCGCCGCGCCGAGCCTGAGCTTCCTCATCCCCTTCGCGGTCCGTAGCTTCGCCGCGCTCCGGAATCTGAGCCTCGGCGCGCGCGTCGCGTCGCAGACGATCCCCGCGAGCCGCTGGGAGCGCATGCCCGGCGCGGCCCAGTACGGCGCGCTGGTCGGCGACGACGTCGCGCTCCACGCGGCGGACTTCGGCATCTCGCCGCTCGCGGCCGCGCGCGACGACCCCCAGCAGGTCCACATCCTCCAGTGCTGCTACGGCGCCCTGGCGGCCTGCGCGCAAAGCCGCGCGGCGCTCGCGGGTACGGCCGTCGGCGTCTTCGCGGGCGCGGCGGCCGCGTCGTGGCGCGACGACGACCCGACCTGGAGCCCGGTCACGTACGCGCCGGACCCGCTGGGCGTCGTCCTCTGCGTCGCCGCGGGGCGCGCGAGCTTCCTGCTGGGGCTCCACGGCCCCTGCGTCGCCCTGGACACGGCGTGCGCGTCGTCGTTGGTCTGCGGCCACCTCGCCGCGGGGTCCGTCGCGGCGCGCGAGTCCGAGGGACTGGCGGTCGCCGCGGGCGCGCTCGTGCACCGCGAGTACGTGCTGAACCTCGTGTCGGCGGCGGGCATGGTCTCGCGCCTCGGGCGCTGCCACACCTGGGACGCGCGCGCGGACGGCTACGCGCGGGCCGAGGGCTGCGTCGCGCTCTCCGTCTCCGAGGCCGCGCCGGCGTCGAGGCCCTGGCGCGCGGCCCTCGCCGCGGGCCCGCCGGCCTGGGCGAGCTCCGGCGTCCGCTGCGACGGCGCGTCAGCGTCGCTCACGGCGCCGAACGGGACCGCGCAGCGGGCGCTCCTGAGGGTCGTCACGTCATCGCTACCGGCGGCGCTCCGCGCGGACGTGCAGTGCGAGAGCCACGGCACGGGCACGGCCCTCGGCGACCCCATGGAGCTCGGCGCCGTCGCCGCCGCGCTCAGGGACGCGGATAGTGTTATGGTCGCGTCGCTCAAGGCGCACGTGGGCCACCTCGAGGCCGCGGCCGGCGGCGGCGGCGTCGCGCACGCGCTCGCCTGTAGCGTCGCGCGCGCGAACCCGCAGCTGCGGCGCGTCAACGCGCACCTCGGGCCCGTCGTGTCCGGGGCGGGCGCGCCGCGCGCGCCCGCGGGCCTGACGCCGATGCCCGGGGCGCCGTTCCCGCGGCGCGTGTCGTCGTTTGGCTTCGGCGGCACGATCGCGCACGGCGCGGTCGTCGGCGGCCGCGCGGAGCCCGGGGGCGCCGCGTCGGCGTCGGCGCTGCGGGCGGGCACCGCGGCCTTCGCGCCGCTGCGCAAGACCCACTGGCGCGCGGCGCAGGGCGTCTTCCGCGCGGGCGGCGCGGCGCGCGACGCGCTCGCCGCGGCGATGGCCGCGAAACCGCCCGCGGGCCCGACGTCCGCGACGACGGCGACCTTCGCGAGCCCGCGCGCGGCCGTCGCCGGCGCGCTCGAGGCCCTGGGCCTGCCGCGGGACGCGGCCATGGCCGACGTCGACTCGCTGGGCGTCACGGCCCTCGCGTCCGCGGTCAACGACGCGTGCGGCGTGTCCATCGACGTCGGCGACTTCATCGCGCTCGAGTCGAGCGCGGAGGTTATCGCCATGGTCGCCGCGGCCGTGGAGGACCGCGGCGACGTCGTAGAAGCCCTCGGCGACGCGGCCGCGCCGGGCGGGCTCTGGCGGCCCGAGGGCTACGACCTCGTCGTCCGGGGGCCGCCCTGCGCGGTGCTCCGCGACGGCGCGGGCGCCGCGAAAGCGCTGGTCCTCGTCCACGACGAGTCGGGCTCCTGCGCGTACCTCGCGAGGCTCCTCGTGACGCCGGCGACGACGCTGAGCGGCGTCCGCGTCGTCGCGTTGCAGGCGCCGGAAATCAGCGACGGGCGCGCGCGGCCCGCGGACGAGGCCGCGCGCGCGGCGTCGTACGCGGCCGCGGCCCGGGCGGCGCTCCGCGGGCGGCCGCCCGCCGTCGTCGTCGGCGGCGGCGCCTGCGCGAGGCTCGCGGCGCGCGTCGCCGCGGCGCTCGACGCGGAGTCGCTCGTGCTCGTCGACGCGGCGCGCGGCGGCGCCGGTACCGACCCGGGCCGGTCCGACGCCGTCGACCGGGGCCGCCTCGTGGGCCGGGGCTCCGCGGGCGAGTTCGCCGCGGCCTTCTACGGGGGCTACGCGGCCGCGAAATTCGGCGCCGGCGCGCTCGACGACGCCGCGGCGCCCGGCGCGACCGTCGCGGACGCGCGGCGGCGGCTCCCGGCGGCGCCGGGCGCGCGCGAGGACCTCGACGCGCTCCGCGAGTTCGCGTTCCACTACGCGCCCGAGCCCTGGGGCGACGGACCGGCGCGCGGCGTCGAGGTCCGGACGCCGGCCGCGTCGCGCGGGTCGCGCTGGGCCGCGCGCTTCGGCGCGGCCGCGGCCGGGCGCGACGATTTGCTCGGTGCGGCGCCCCTCGCCGCCCTCTTCGGCGACCTCAGTAGCCGGACCTTCGCCTACGTGCCCTTCGTGAACCGCGTCGACGCGGACGGCGAGGACTGCCTCCGGTGCTGGCGACAGCCCGACGCCGGCGCGCCGTCCGTCTTCTTCGTCCACGGCGGCATCGGCGTCATCGGCGTCGCCGCGAACTGGCTCCGCAAGCTCGAGAGGGGCGCGGGCCTCTACAGCGTCCAGGCCCCGGAGCTCAAGGACGGCGACTACCAGGGCAGGACAAGAGAGCGAAATTCCCAACTTCAAAGGCTCATATCTCGGCCGTTTTCCACTCGTTTCGGCTGATTTTTGGACGAGCGATCATCTCTCGGAACGGTCTCGAAGCATGGATGCTTTTTCCGGAACGCGCGCGCGCGGAACACTCATGTTGAAGCGACGTTGAATCTCTCTTGTCCTGCCCAGGCGACTACGGCTGGCGGCCGCTGCCCCGGGCCCGCGCGGCGCGCTACCTCGACGTCTGCGAGCGCAGGGCGCCCGGCGGCGGCGTCTTCGTGGGCTACTCCTTCGCGGGCAACATCTGCTTCGAGATGGCGCTCCTCCTCCAGGAGCGCGGCGCCGCGGGCGGCCGCCGCTACCCCTTCGAGATGATCCTCGTCGAGCCCGTGCCGCCCTACCAGCGGACGCGCGCGCCCGACGAGACGCTCCTCGAGCACGCCGCGCGCTTCGGCGACAAATGCCTCTGCGCGGAGATGTTCCCCGCGCTCTTCGGCACGGGCGACGTGACCCTCGACCTCGGCGGCCGCGTCGCGCGGCGCGAGCTCCGGACCCAGGACGCGCTCTGGGCCTTCCTCTGCGGCGCCGTCGGCCTCGACGGCCGCTTCGCGGGCGACTTCGAGAAGATGACCGAGTTCATCTTCAACCTGCGCCTCGAGCCCCCGCGCGCGGCGCTCGACAGGGACGTCCACTACTTCCTCATCGAGCCCGACGGCTGGAAGCACTACGACTTCTACTGGGGCTACAAGGGCGACCTCGTCGAGCCCTGGAAGGACTTCGTCGCGCCGGGCCGCGAGTTCACGGTCCACCGCGGCGTCGAGGGCAACCACTTCCAGGCCTTCGACACGGACGCGAACATGGACGTCATCAAGGCCGTCGTCCAGCCCCTCCTCGACGGCCTCGACCGCCGACCCGCGGCCGACGCCGCCGTGGAAAATGAATAAGGTGGCCCATGAACACAGGCTCAGATCAGCCACTCGGTCGTCGTCGCCGAGGAGCGGGTCCGCGAGGAGCGCGTCGAGCGCGCGCACGCGGCGCCCAGCCTGTGGCCTGAGTGCGTCTCTAAACGTAGGGGTCCCGGGTAAGCCACGGGAGTCGGAAGTGGGACTCAGAGAAGAGCGCGCGCGCCGCCTTTGCGAGAGCTCACCGACCCCCGGCCAGAGCGGCTCCGCAATTCGTCGCGTTCAAGTCTGAGCACCTCCATCACCGTCTCGCGCGCCGCGGCGCCGGCTTTGCGCGCGCTCTCGCGCCGTTTTAGGGGTTGCTTCGCGTTGCCCGCCCCCCTCGGAGTCCATCGCCCGCCGCGCGCCTCGGGGGATGGCGCCGAAGGTTTTGAGCGAATCGAGGTTCGCGAGTCGCTTGTCGAGTGAGAGTTCACCGACCCCCGGCCAAGTAGCTTAGTTAGGCAGCTCGTGATCGGTCATCAATCGCCGCAAGCGCTCGGGCACCGGCATCACCGTCTCGCGCGCGCCGGCGCGGGCTCTCCGGGCGCTCTCGCGCCGTTTTAGGGGTGCTTCGCGTCGCCCGCCCCCCTTAGAGCGCATCGCCCGACGCGCGCCTCGGGGGATGGCGCCGAAGGTGTTGAGCGCATCGAAGGCGCTCGAAGACGCCGTTGAGGTTGCGAAACTTGTGCGCAAAAGCCCCCTGACGCGCGCCCGCCTACGCGTACCCGCCAAAACGCGACTTCCATACCTGGAGCGGCGCGCGCGCGCCTCGGACCCCCCCCCGAAAGCGACGGGCGCGCGCGCTCGCGACATCGGCGACGACGTCGAACGTCTCGAGCCGCTTCGCCGACGTCGCGTCGCCGCAGGCAAAGTGAACCATGAACTGGCGCAAGGACTGGCGCAAGGCCTTCTGTACGCTTCTGATCGTTACCGCCGAGGCGCAGCGCGTCTACGACGCCACGCGCCCGCGCACGCGCAAGCCGGGACCCGGGTTCGCCGGGCAAGATGAGCAGCTGTTTGTGTCGAAAACAAAGTGCCTTCAACCAAACTTCAACACCAAAGTCGATTTGGCTGATTTTCGGAGGAGTGTCTTCCCCTTGTCGAGTGCCCCACGGAGAGCACAAGAACGCGGAAAACCTTCAAGGTCGCTCACGTTGAAGTGACGTTGAAGTGACGTTGAAGATTCGAAACAGGTCGTCGCTCGAGCCGCTACGCATCGATGAACCGCGGGGGGGGGACGACGGCCTACGCGAGCTGCTAACGCCGCCCATGCCCATCAAAAGCCCGACGCGCCTCTACGACAACATCGAGAGCGAGCTCCTGCGCGAGCAACTCGTGGGAACGTCGGCGGAGTCGCCCGCGGAGGCCTTCGTCAAGCGCCTCTTCAATCCGTCGACGGCCTCGCAGTCGAAGTTCGAGGAGCTCCTGCGCGAGCAACTCGCGGCCTCGGAGGCGCGCGCGGCGGCGGCGGAAGCGAGCCTCGCGGAGTCGACGACGCAAGCCAAGGAGTCCGCGCTGGAGAACGAGGACCTGCGCGAGCAACTCGCTGCCTCGGAGGCAGCCGTCGCGGCGCTCCATGCGTCATCGTCGTTCGAGGTCCCCACGACCAAGGGAGCCGTGCAACACCTTCGCCTCGAAGGCGAGATCGACGCAGCGTCCAAGGTCGACGCCAAGGGCGTCGCGCAGCGTCGCCGTCTCTCCTTGGTCACGATCTTCGGCCAGTCCTACGATCCCGCGACGACGACGTCTCTGCGAGTTCCCCCCGCGTCCCCGACGCCCGGCGCGCCGCGCGACTGTCTCTCGGCGTCGCAGGGACCTCGGCTCCAACCAGATCGACGGCTCGCTTCCGACCGAGATCGGCCAGCTCACGGCGCTGATGGAGCTGCGAGTTCCCCCCGCGTCCCCGACGCCCGGTGCGCGGCGCGACCGCCCCTCGGCGTCGCAGGTGGCTCGACTACAACGAGATCACCGGCCCGATCCCGCCCGAGATCGGCCAGCTCACGGCGCTGACGGACCTGCGAGTTCCCCCCGCGTCCCCGACGCCCGGCGCGCCGCGCGACCGCCGCTCGGCGTCGCAGGTGGCTCGAGAACAACGACGGGATCACCGGCACGTTCCCGAGCGCCCTCTGCGACGTCCAGACTTGCTTCGCCAAGACCGACAATCCCGACCTCGTCGCGCCGTGCGGCACGACGGACTGCTGCGATCTCGACGACGCGGAAACCTGCGCCCCCACGGGCGCCCCCACTGTTACGCCGTCGGCCACGCCCTCCGACGCCCCGTCGGCCACGCCCTCCGACGCGCCGTCGGCCAAGCCGTCCGACGCGCCGTCGGCCACGCCCTCCGACGCGCCGACGGCCACGCCCTCCGACGCGCCGTCGGCCAAGCCGTCCGACGCGCCCACGGCCAAGCCCTCCGACGCGCCGACGGCCAAGCCCTCCGACGCGCCCACGCCGCCCGCGACCACGACGACGGCGCCGCCGCCGCCGCCGCCGGCGACCACGACGGCGCCGCCCGCGCAGACGCTGCCCGCGGCGCCGCCAGCGACCACGACGGCGCCGCCAGCGACCACGACGGCGCCGCCAGCGACCACGACGGCGCCCGTGCAGACGCAGCCCGTCGGCGACAGCGTCAAAGCCCCGAAGTGCAAGAAACTCAAGAGCGAGGACGAGTGCAAGGCGAACAAGAAGACGTGCAAGTGGAAGGGCGACAAGTGCAAGGACAAGTCGTCGACCCCGAAGTGCAAGAAACTCAAGACCAAGGATGAGTGCAAGGCGAACAAGAAGACGTGCAAGTGGGCGAAGGACAAGTGCAAGGACAAGCCGTCCAAGTCCAAGACCCCGAAGTGCAAGAAACTCAAGACGGAGGATGAGTGCAAGGCGAACAAGAAGACGTGCAAGTGGGCGAAGGACAAGTGCAAGGACAAGCCGTACAAGTCGTCGACCCCGAAGTGCAAGAAACTCAAGACCAAGGATGAGTGCAAGGCGAACAAGAAGACGTGCAAGTGGAAGGGCGACAAGTGCAAGGACAAGTAGACCTCCGCCGCGGATGCGCGCGCGCGTGCCGCGTGCCGTCGACGGCGCGAGGCTACGGACCACGGCGATGACAAGCTATACCGCCGGCGCTACCCCCCCCGCTACTACTGCGATAAGAGCGCGTACCTAAGCCATGTGCTCCCGAAGGCCTCCTCGAACTGGAGGCTACTCGGCCTGTTGAAATGCCTCGCGAAGAAGTAAAAAACTTCCTTTCCCTCCTCGAAGCACCTTATGGGCCAGTGCCAACAGCGTCTGGCCCGTTCCCGAGTTCCTCCGAATCAAATCTCCCAGTTTTTGTCTTATCATGTCTCTCTCGCCCCAAGATGCGCGCTCCCAAAGTTGGGCAGCCCACGCCGCGATGCCCGCGGAGCGCGCCCCGATTGATGGTTTCGCTCCTTCTGCCATGGGAGACACGGCGCATATCCGCAGTTTGTTGTATGGCTGACGCCTCCTGGTCCTCGAGCGAGGAGGATTCTGAGGATAAAAACTTCTAGTAGGACTAATATCATGAGCAGCTGTTTGTGTCGAAAACAAAGTGCCTTCAACCAAACTTCAACACCAAAGTCGAGTCGGCTGATTTTCGGACGAGCGTCTTCCCCTTGTCGAGTGCCCCACGGAGAGCACAAGAACGCGGAAAACCTTCGAGGTCGCTCACGTTGAAGTGACGTTGAAGATTCGAACGCAGGTCGTCGCTCGAGCCGCTACGCATCGATGAACCGCGGGGGGGGGAGCGACGGCCTACGCGAGCTGCTAACGCCGCCCATGCCCAAGCCCGGCTGCTGGCGCATGGAGTGCACGACCGAGGGCTCCCGCTCTTGCAACTTCTTCGAAAGCGGCAATTGGATCGACGGCGCGTGCCGGTCCCGACGTCGACGTGGTGCCTTCGCCGAAGCCCACCTTCACCGTCGGCTTCCTCAACCGCGTGACCGAAGCCCTCACGTCGTTCTCCTTCGAGGACATCGGTTCTCTTGCCTCCCAGCTCGAGGGGGCCGCGCCGGCGGCAAAGGCGTTGGCCGAGAACCTCATCCTTTGGATCCAGGATCCGTTCCAGGCCAAGACCATCAAGGCCGAGAAGGAGGCCAAGGCCCTCCAGGCCGACAACGAGGACCTGCGGTCCAAGAACCAGGACCTGCGCGAGCGCCTCGCGGCGGTAGAGGCGAACCTCGAGCTCGCGACGTCGTCGCTCGCCGCCAAGGCCAAGAAGTTCGTCACGAACCTCTTCTTCAAGGAGTCGCCGACGGCGAAGGAGGCCGCTCCGGTTCCCGAGGACAAGGACCCGCGCGCGCAGAACAAGGACCTGCGCGCCGAGAACGAAGACCTGCGCGAGCGCCTCGCGGCGGCGGAGGCCAGCCTCGAGCTCGCGACGTCGGCGGAGTCGCCCGCGAAGGCCTTCGTCAAGCGCCTCTGGTTCAAGGAGCCGTCGAACGCGTCCGAGGTCGAGGCCCTGCGCGAGCAACTCGCGGCGGCCGAGGCGCGCGCCGCGGCGGAACTCGCGGCGGCGGAGGCGCGCGCCGCGGCGGCCGAAGCGAGCCTTGCGGCCTCGGAGTCGCGCGCGGTGGCGGCGGAGTCGCGCGCCTCAGTGGCTAAAGCCGGCCTCGCGGCGTCGACGACCCTAGTCAAGGAGTCCGCGCAAGAGATCGAGGACCTGCGCGAGCGCAACGCGGCCTTGGAGGAAGACGTCGTGGCGCTCCACGCGTCGTCGTCGTTCGAGGACTCCACGGCCAAGGGAGCCGTGCAGCCCCGTCGCCTCCAGAGTGCTAGCGGCTCTGCGCCGATCTTCGGCAAGTGCTATGATCCCGCGGCGCTGACGTACCTGCGAGTTCTCCCCGCGTCCCCGACGCCCGGCGCGCCGCGCGACCGCCCCTCGGCGTCGCAGGAGCTTCGGCTACAACCAGATCACCGGCTCGATCCCGCCCGAGATCGGCCAGCTCGCGGCGCTGACGTACCTGCGAGTTCTCCCCGCGTCCCCGACGCCCGGCGCGCCGCGCGACCGCCCCTCGGCGTCGCAGGGGCCTCAACAGCAACAAGATCACCGGCTCGATCCCGACCGAGATCGGCCAGCTCACGAAGCTCGAGTACCTGCGAGTTCCACCGCGTCCCAGACGCCCGGATCGCCCCGCGACCGCGCCTCGGCGTCGCAGGGACCTCCGCAACAACCAGATCGACGGCCCGATCCCGACCGAGATGGGCCAGCTCACGGAGCTGAAGTTCCCGCGAGTTCTCCCCCCGTCCCCGACGCCCGGCGCGCCGCGCGACCGCCCCTCGGCGTCGCAGGTGGCTCGACAACAACAAGATCACCGGCACGATCCCGCCCGAGATCGGCCAGCTCACGAAGCTGGATTACCTGCGAGTTCTCCCCGCGTCCCCGACGCCCGGCGCGCCGCGCGACCGCCCCTCGGCGTCGCAGGTGGCTCGGCTCCAACCAGATCACCGGCCCGATCCCGCCCGAGATCGGCCAGCTCACGGCGCTGCAGTACCTGCGAGTTCCCCCCGCGTCCCCAAAGCCCGGCGCGCCCCGCAACCGCCCCTCGGTGTCGCAGGAGCCTCGAGAACAACAACAAGATCTCCGGCACGTTCCCCCCCGAGCTTTGCGGCGTCGCGACTTGCCAGGCCAACGCTGGCAACGACCTCGTCGCGCCGTGCGGCTCGACGGGCTGCTGCGATCTGGGGGTCGGTGCAGCGTGTACCGTGACGACGCCCAAGCCCACGCTTCTGCTCACGACGCCCAAGCCCACGACGCCCGAGACCACGCCCGAGCCCACGGCCAAGCCCACGGCGCCCGAGCCCACGACGCCCGCGACCACGCCCGCGTCCACTGTCAAGTCCTGCGCCGACGAGGACGACGAATCCGACTACCGCGGCACAATCTCCGAGACCAAAACCGGAGCCACGTGTCAGAAGTGGACGGCTCAGTCGCCGCACAGCCATGTCGTCACGCCCGAAGCAAGGCCGGACAAGGGCCTCGGCGACCACAACTACTGCCGCAACCCCAGCACGAATCAGCCCCACGCCTGGTGCTAAACGCGGAGGGTCAGAGCGGCGCCGGCGGAACGGACCGCTGGGACTTCTGCTCCATCCCCAAGTGTTCCTCGAACAACAACGGCGGCACGTCCGCGTCACTCGCCATCATCATCCCCGTCGTCGTCGCGGCCGTCCTCCTCCTCGCGGCCGTCCTCTTCCTCGTCCGCAAGCGCGTCGTCGCCGCGCGCCAGCACCACCGCGAGAGCATGCCTACCGTCGGCGGTGAGGACGAGGACCAGGCCGAGGCCTAAAGAAGAAGCAAGCACGCGGGCGAAGGTCGCAAGGACCCCCGCCCGCCGAGGCCCGCGTCGGGCGCCAGCCCCCGCCAAGCGCCTCCACCGTCCGTGCACCGAAGATGCTGCGCCGCGCCACGCCCATCCGCCCGCCCCCCCCCACCCGCCGAGCCTCGCTCCGACCGCCCGCGTCGCGAACGCCGCCGCTCCTCTTCGGAGGGCGCGGCGGCCGATCGCTTTGATGATGGGAGAGTTCCCCTCCAAAATCGACGCGGCCTCGTCATCGAGCGCGGCTCCGGGCGCCGCCCGACCCGTCCGCCCCCCTGCCTGCCTGATCCCCCCGCGCCCTGTGTATAGACCTTCGGTATACGGGCGCGGTACTCCGCCCGCTCAGGCCCCGCACCGGTCCGCCGCCGCGC
>NW_008705592.1:154574-217220 GCF_000186865.1 Aureococcus anophagefferens
AGGCCCCCGGCGCGGGCGGATCAGGACGCGCGCATGGTCATGTGGATCGACGAGCGCGCGACGCGGAACCCGTTGAGCACCGCGGCGGCGAGCAGCACGACGAGCATGGCGAGGTTGAAGCGGCGGTTCTCCGGGATGGCGTCGTAGTGGTGGAGGACCCAGTCGTAGCCCCGGTCCCGGTCGCTGTTGCGGTGCGTGAAGAAGTAGACCCAGCCGTTCTGGATCGCGTACGTGAGCGGGTTCGCCCAGTAGAGCCAGATGAAGATGTCCTTGAAGCGGTGGCGCGCGACGAGGCCGCCGGAGCACGTGAGCATGACCAGGATCAGCGGCTCCGTGACCTGGGCGACGCGGATCTTGTCCGGCACCGCGAGCCCGACGGTCATGGCGACGGCGACGAACGTCGCCGCGGCGACGGCGCTGCCGAACGCGCAGGGCGCGACGCGCCACAGATCCATGGGCAGCCCCAGCAGAAAGTAGAGCCAGGGCATGATGCTCAGGCAACACAAGAAGACCCAGCTCAGCGTCACGGTGCAGCGCGCGGCCCAGTACGCCTCCGCCGAGTAGAGCCCGTTGCGGAACTCGCGCGCGACGAACGCCCTCTCTCCCGGGACGAGCATGACGGACACGCCCATGGACGACATGGCGGGCACGCTCGAGATCATGTAGACGGCGATGCCCAGGTAGACGTTGGGGCCGAAGTTGTGGAAGTTGAGCGCCGCGAACGTCCCCGTCGCGAGCGGCGCGGTGAAGAAGGCGATGCCCTGGGCCGGGTCCACCTTCCAGAGCTTGACGTTGCGCCGCACGAGCGCGAGATACTGGTCGGCGGGGCCCAGCGCGTAGGCGCCGGCCCGCGCCGCGACGCCGGTTTTCTTCGCCGCGTCGACCGCGGGGACCGCGGCCGCGGCCTCGGCCCGGGCCTGGGGCTCGACGCCGCCGCGCGCGAGCTCGACCATGACGAAGTCCGCGGGGTTCTCCAGCGGCGGGCAGGCGCGGCCCCGGCCCTCGAGGAAGGGCTTGAGGCCCGCCGGAGCGCCGCCGTAGACGGGCCGGCCGCCCGCGACGACGACGAGGCGGTGGAAGGTCTCGACGATGGCCCAGGGGGGCTGGTGGATCGTGCAGATCACCGTGCGCCGCTCGACGGCGCTGAGCGACGTGATTATTTTGGCGACGAGGAGCGTCGCGGCCGCGTCGAGGCCCGTCGTCGGCTCGTCGATGATCATGACGGGCCGGTCGCCGAGGAGGTCCATGGCCACGCTCAGCCGCTTCTTCTGGCCGCCGGAGAGCGACGGCTTGTCCGGGCCGCCGACGACGACGTCGCGCTTGCCGTCGAGGCCCAGCGACGCGAGCACGCGCGCGCACGCCGCGGGCGCCGCGCCCGCGGGCAGGCTCAGCAGGGCCTTGTGGTGCAGCGTCTCGCCAACGGTTAGCTCTGCGATGAGGGCGTCGTCCTGGGGCGTGTACGTCGCCAGGAGCCGGAACTGTTCGGGCCTGGGCAGGAAAAGGGTGCGAAATTCCAAACTTCAAAGGCTCCTATCTCGGTCGTTTTCCGCTCGTTTCGGCTGATTTTTGGACGAGCGATCATCTCTCGGAGCGCTCTCGAAGCGTGGGTACTGTTTTTGAAACGCGCGCGCGCGGAACACTCACGTTGAAGCGACGTAGAATCACCCTTTTCCTGCCCTGGTTCCGGCGACGCCTCGGCGCCGTCGACGAGGACCCGGCCTTGGGTTTCGCCCGCGACGCGGCCCCCCAGGGCGTCGAGGAGCGTGCTCTTGCCCGCGCCGCTCGGGCCCATGAGCGCCGTCGCCGTCGCGCCGGGGAAGACGACCGTCGCGTCCTTGACGGCCGCCCTGTCGGGGCCGCCCTTTGCGTCCGCGGCGTGCCAGAACCAGAGGCGGTCCGCGGCCACGGCCACGGGCGTCGCGCCCGCGTCGGCGCCGCCGTAGGTCGCCTTGTCGGCCTCGAGGGCCTCGTATTCCCCGTCCTTGGCGGGCTTCGCGACCTCGACGCGCGTCGGCGGCGCCGGGTCCTGCCGCGCGAGCGACCGGGCGCACGCGACGCCCCCCGCGGCGACGACAAAAACCAGGATGGCGAGCTCCGCGAGGTAGCAGGACCGCACGTTGCCCGGGTTCACGCCCCAGAACTCCTTGGACCGCAGGAGGTAGTACGCGGCCTCGTCCGCGTGGTCTAGCGTCACGCAGAAGATGATCTTGATGTAGTAGTGGAAGATGTTCGCCTTCTGGAGGTAGAAGAAGGCGGGCCGCATCATGTGGCCCGGGATGAGGAAGCCCGACGTGAGGAGGGAGAAGACGTGGAACGCCGTCACGAGGCCCGGCCCGAGAGTCTTCTCGAACGCGCAGCCGATGCCGAGCCCGATGACGGTGCACTTGGCGAAGTGGACGATCGTCGCCGCGTAGAAGTGCCAGAGGAGGGCGTAGGGCGCCGCCGTCGCCGGCCGGCCGGCGTTCATGCCGTGGACGCCCATGACTATTGAAGTAGTGACAAGGGCGGCGACGCACGCGGACGCGCACGCCACCGAGACGCGCGCGGCCCAGTACGCGGACGCCGCGTAGGTCCCGTTGCGCCACTCGCGCTTCACGAAGGGCCGCTCCAGGGGCACGTAGACGGCGGCGGGCGTCGCGCAGCCCAGGAAGACCGTGAAGCCCCAGAAGAGGAGCATCTCCGCCTTCGACTGGCTCCACGACTCGTCGTAGACGAGCGAGCTGCAGAAGAGCGCGACGACGACGACGATGCAGTAGGTCGTCAGGGCCTGGCCCGGCGCGGCGACCCAGATGCGCGCCGTGCGGCCGAGGAGCACGGCGTACTGGCGGCCGAGGGGGACGTCGTACTCCGCGGGCGCGCCGCCGCCGCCGGCCCACGCGTCGGCCATGCTCGCCGCGTAGAACTGGGACGCCTTCGCGAGCGCGTCGTGCTTCTCGCGCGACGCCTCCCATTTGTCGGCCCACGCGCCGGGGTCCGCGTCGAGGGCGACGAGCGCGGCGTCCGCGGGGTTGCCGCCGCCGTCGGTCGGGGCCGCGGCCGCGAAGTACGCGGGCGCGGCGTCCGGCGCGCCGGCGAAGGCCGCGCGGCCGCCCGGCGCGAGGAAGAGGACCTGGTCGAAGGTGGAGAAGAGGCCCCAGGACGGCTGGTGGATCGTCGCCACGACCGTGCGCTGCTCGTCGCGCGCCGCGGCCTGGGCAGCAAAAGGGTGATTCAAGTTCTCTTCAACATGAGTGTTCCGCGCGCGCGCGTTCCAAAACAAGCGGCCACGCGTCGAGACCGCTCCGAGAGATGATCGCTCGTCCAAAAATCAGCCGAAACGAGTGGAAAACGGCCGAGAAAGGAGCCTTTGAAGTTGGGAATTTCGCTCTCTTTTGCTGCCCTGGCCGCGGCCTGGAGCAGGTCCACGAGGTCCTTCGCGGCCGCCGCGTCGAGGCCGCTCGTCGGCTCGTCCATGAGCAGCACGGGCCGCCCGCTCAGGAACTCGATGGCCGCGCTCAGGCGCCGCATCTGCCCGCCGCTGATGCCCACGGCGCCGCCGCCGCCGACGCGTTTGTGGGAGGCGGCCGCGAGGCCGAGGCGCTCGAGGTAGCCGTCGACGCGACCGTCGTCGCCGCCCGCCGGCGCCCGCAGGGCGTGCGCGTAGACCAGGGTCTGCCGCACGGTCAGGTCCGCCAGCAGCTCGTCGTCCTGGGGCATGAGCGTCGCGAGCCGCCGGTACGCGGCGCGCGGCGGCACGGCGCCGTCGACGAGCACGGCGCCGGACACGTCGCCACCGCCGCGGCCGCAGAGCAGCCCGAGCAGCGTCGATTTCCCCGCGCCGCTCGGGCCCATGAGGGCCGTCAGCGTGCCCGGCTCGAAGCGCGCGTTCACGCCGGAGACGAGCGTCGCGCCGTTGACGACGTAGCCCAGGTCCAGCGCCTCGAGGGTCACGCCGGCGCGGCCCCCGACCTCCACGTCCGCCACGTCCTTGCCCATGGTCGTCGGCGCGGCCTGCTTCAGGACGTCGCGCGGTCGGGCAGCCCGAGGAAGGGGTCTGGGAACCTCAACACATTGACGCGATCGGAAAATACGATGCTTTTGACGTCAAAAGGTAGCTTTCGTGAGTCACGGTGTCGAGAGTTGAACGGGGCAGCCCGACCTCTGCGTCCGAACTTCAGCCGCCTTTGTCAGCTTTAGTTTTCCATTCGACCGCGACACACACCCTTCCGCGCGCCTCGAGATGTGCGCCCCGCCCGGCGCCATGCTCCACGCCGAGCCCCGCGCGCTGGCGGGGCGGCGCGTCCTCGTCATCGGCGCCGGGCCGAGCGGCCTCGTGGCGCTCAAGGAGCACCTCGCCTGCGGCAACGACGCCGTCGCCGTGGAGCGGACGCCGCGCATCGGCGGCTGGTTCGCCGCCGACGACGACGCGGCCTACGACACGCTCATGCTGACGACGTCCAACTACTTCATGGCCTACAGCGACGCGCCGCCGCCCAAG
Organism: Aureococcus anophagefferens; assembly: GCF_000186865.1. Classification (NCBI taxonomy): domain Eukaryota; class Pelagophyceae; order Pelagomonadales; family Pelagomonadaceae; genus Aureococcus; species Aureococcus anophagefferens. Next base: position 159,052 of record NW_008705592.1, read on the forward strand.
GGCGAGAAGATGCGCTACTGGACGAAGAAGGAGTACGCGGCCTACCTCGAGGCCTACGCGGCGCGCTTCGACCTGAAGCCGCACATCGAGTTCTCCACGGACCTCGTCCGCTGCGCCTACGCGGGCGGCCGGTGGACCGCGACGACGCGCGCCGGCGGCGCGGCCGCCGAGCGGTCCTTCGACGCCGTCGTCGCGTGCACGGGCAGCAACAGCGACCCCAAGTGGCCCCGCGAGGTCGCCGCGGGCTTCCCGGGCGCGCAGCTCCACTCGTCGGACTACAAGAACGCGACCCGCTTCGCGGGGCAGACCGTCGTCGTCGTCGGTTTAGGCCAGGGCAGCAAAAGAGAGCGACATGCCCAACTTCCAAGGCTCCGATCTCGGCCGTTTTCCACTCGTTTCGGCTGATTTTTGGACGAGCGATCATCTCTCGGAACGGTCTCGACGCGTGGATGCTTTTTCCGGAACGCGAGCGCGCGCGGCACACTCACGTTGAAGCGACGTTGAATCACTCTTGTGCTGCCCAGGCCTCGGCGAGTCGTCCGCGGACCTCGCGAGCGAGGTCGCCGCGGTGGCCGCGCGCGCGGTCGTCTGGACGCGGTCGCCGCCGACCATCGCGCCGCGCTTCCCCGCCCTCCTCGACAAGTTCCCCGACGAGTACGCCATCATCACGGACAAGGCGGAGGCGGACAAGTGCGCGATGCCCGACTTTCTCGAGTACATGACGACGCCGCGCGTCATGCAGGCCGCGTCCGTCTTCCTCGTCGGCGCGAACAAGCAGCAGTACTTCGGCATGATCAAGGACGACGCGAGTGCGTCGCCCGAGGCGCGGCTCAGCGCCAAGCTCATCGTCGCGGCGACGAGGGACGCGTACTACCAGAGCGACCAGGCGCGCTACATCACGAAGAACGGCCGCCCGCTGAAGCTGCTCTGCGAGGGGAAGATGAAGCTCGTCTGCGCGAAACAATTGGCCGTCGGCGCCGACGCCGTGGCCCGTTTTACGGACGTGAGCTTCGCGGACCTCGACGCGTGCGACCCGCCGCGCGCGGCGGTCGACGTGCCGAACGTCGACGCGATCTTGTGGTGCACGGGCTACACGACGAAGCTCGCCTGGCTCGCCGAGGACCTGCCCCGGGACCCCCGGGCCTGGTACAAGCACTGCTTCGCGCCCGGCTACGGCGCGTCGCTCGCCATGGTCGGCTGGGCCCGGGGCCACCAGGGCGGCATCCCGCAGATGGCCGAGCTGCTCGCGCGGTACCACGCGCTCCTCGTCGCCGGCGAGCGAAAACTGCCGGCGGACTACGCGGCGCGCGCGGCGCGCGACGGCGCGGAGGAGACGGCCTACTACCGCCTCTCGCCCCAGCTCCGGCCCCTCGTCGACTACCCGGCCTTCGCGGACTCCGTCGCGGCGCTCATCGGCTGCGAGCCGCGCGCGCCGAACCCGCTCCTCGACCCGGCGCGCTGCTTCAAGTACTGGACCTACCCGCTCTGGGCGTGCTGGTTCCGCGAGGTCGGGCCGGGCGCCGCGCCGGACGTCCTCGACGACGTCCTCGGCCGGTTCCCCGTCAAGGAGTCCGTGGCCGTGTCCCGGAACAACTCGCCCGCGCCCTTCGGCGTCTTCCCCATGCTCGTCATCGGCGCCATCTCCGCGCTGCTCCAGCTCGCGCCGTCGCTCGTGGGGCTCGCCACGGGCAAGTTCGCGCCCGGCTTCACCGCCGGCTGGGGCTGGGCCAAGCCCAAGCACCGCGTCCTCCACCGCGGCGCGGCCCCGGCCTAGGCGGCGGCGGTAGGGGCAGCGACACCCACGCTCTGTGCATAAGAAACAGACTCGGACCACAGGCGAGTCGAGGTCCGCCACCTCCACGACCACCCCGCCCGGTGCCTCTCCGAAGCCTTACTACAGCTGCTCGATGGGCACGCCGGCGACGTCGGACAGCTGGGCGTTGATGGGGTCGTTGCGGTAGTCGTCGATGTAGCGGACCTCCTTGATGCCCGCGGAGACGAGCGTCTTGAAGCAGTTGACGCAGGGGTAGTGCGTGATGTAGGCGCTGGCGCCGTCGAGCGCGATGCCCGTGCGCGCGGCGTGGGACACGGCGTTGACCTCCGCGTGGACCGTCGCCTGCTCGTGGCCGTGCGCCACGATCGATGTGTGCGGCGCGTTCCGAAAGAAGCCGTTGTAGCCCATGGCCAGCACGCGGCGGTCGCGGACGATGACGCAGCCGACGTGGAGCCGATCGCAGGGGCTCCGCGCGGACGCGAGCAGGGCCATGGACGCGAAGTACTCGTCCCAGCCCAGGCGCTGGGAATCGTCGGTGCACTTCGCGCAGATCTCCTTCACGCGCCCGAGGAAGGGCTTCGGCGCGGGCGGGGCGCCGTCGTCGCGCGGGCGCTTGCGGCTCGACGCCGCGGGCTTGCTCGCGGGCGACGCCTCGCTGACCTCGGACGGGCGCTTGCACGCGTCCATCTCTCGGCGCGCGCAGAGTTCGAATTTGCCACTACACTGCAAGTCGCGATGTTTACCCAGCGAAGCAGCCCATGATCGTGATGGTGCGCGGCTAGCCAGGCGGGGCAAGACACAAGTTTACCCAGACAGCAGCCCTTATGGTATGAACGATTAACCATCATGGTCCGCGCCGACGAGGCCCGCGTCGCGAACTTCGGCCGCGGCCCCGGCGCGTCGTCGGGCCGCTTCGCCGTCGTCGACGGCGACGTGCGCGAGCTCTGGAAGTCCTGCGCCGGTCTGGAGGCGGCGGCGCGGGCCGCCGAGGCGAAGCACGTCGTCGACGACGCCGCGCTGGAATGCCGCGAGCTCGCGCGGCGGCGCCGCCGCGCGGCCCAGCGCGAGGCGCGGCGCGCCGCGCGCGACGCCGCGCGCGTCGGCGCGTCGCTGCGGCGCATGGAGGACGACGACTACGGCGGCGAGCGGCCCTTCACGTCCCGGTGGGGCGGCGCGCAGGCCGTGCCCGTGCGCCACGACCGCTACTCGCTGTCGAAGCGCGGCGGCGGCGTCGACGTGAAGCGGAACCTCACGGGCGCGGAGACCGCGCGCCTCGCGCTCGCCAAGTACCGCGACGGCGGCGCCGGCGTCGCGGACGAGCCCGCGGCCGCGGCGCCCGCGCCCGCGCCGGACGCCGCCGCGGCGGCGCCGGCGGCGGCGCCGCGCGTGCGCTACCTCTACGAGCTCGGGCGGAAGAAGCAGCGGTCGCGCGCCGTCGCGGGCGACGAGGACGCGCGCGTCTACGCGTGGCGCGCGACGGGCGCGGCCGCGCAGGGCGACCCGGCCTGGTGCGTCGCCCGGCGCGCGCTTACCGCAAACGAGACGCGCGGCGGCTTCGACGCGGCGCGGAAGGCCTGGGAACCGCGGCCGCGCGCGCCGGCGCCGCGCGCGGCCGACGCGAAGACGCGCGGCGTCGTCGTCTGCGCCGCGGGCTGGCGGGGCCCCGCGGCCAGGCACGTCGCCGGCATCTTGAAGGTCTACGCCTGCCCGCCGGGCCCGGCGGACGGCAGCCTCGTGACGCGGCGGAAGCGCCTCGTCCACGAGGGGCCCCTCGGGCTCCACGTCGACGGGGCCGCGTACGCCGAGACCCGCGTCGCCGCGGGGCTCCTCGACGACGAGCTCGACGTGCTGCTCGTGGTCTGGGAGGTCGCGGAGGAGCGCGCGCCGCGCGCCGTCGCGTCCGTCGAGTTCCGCGTCGAGGACCTCGAATTGGACGTCGGCGACGCGGACGCGTTCGCGCGCGGCGACGCGCTCGAGGAGCCCTGGCGCTGGGTCGACCTCGCGCCCGCGAAGGCCGCGATGAAGCTCGCCGTCGCGCGCTGCGCGCCGCCCCACGAGGCGCCGCCCGAAGCGCCGGAGCCGCCGCGGCGCCGGGCGCGGCCGCCGCCGCCGCCCGCCGCGCTCACCTTCGTCGGGCTCCGCGCGGCGCTGCCCGCGTCGCTCGCGCGGTCCGCGCGCCTCGACGTCGCCCTGCTCGTCGGCGCGGGCGTCACGCGGGCCGCGGCGGACGCGCGCCTGGACCTGCGGCCGGGCGAGCGCTTCGTGTCCTGCGGCGTGCCCCGGAACGCCGCGCTGAAGCTCGAGGCGCGCGACGCGTCCGGCCGGAGCCTCGGCGCGGCGCTCCTGCGCTTCCACGGCGACGTCCTCGGCGGGACGCGGTCGGCGTCGCTGCGGGGGGGCGTCCCGGGGGCGCGGGCCGTCGTCGAGCTCGCCGTCGCGCCGCTCGGCGACGCCGCGGTCGCCGCGCGGACCGGGGCGGGACAAGCGCGCGAAACTTCCGGGGCTCCGAGCTCGGTCGTCGTCCACTCGTTTCGGCTGATGTTTGGACGAGCGACCATCGCTCGGAGCGGTCTCCAAGAGTCGACGCTTTCGAAACGGCGCGACACGCGCACGTTGAAGCGACGTCGCATCGCGCTCTTCAGGCGCGGACCGCGGACGTGCCGCGCGTCGCGGACGGCGACACGCACGCGCTGGCGCCGCCGGCGCTCCGGCGCCTCGTCCTCGACGGCGCGCGGCTCCACGTCTTCGACGCGGCGAAGCCCCTGGCGGCGCTCCGGACGCTCGACCTACGGGGCGCGGAGCTCGAGGACGTCCGCGTCCGCGACGCCGCGGGCGCGGACGCGGCCGCGGTCGTCGTCGCGCCGGCGCGGGGCGACGCGCTCCTCGTCGACGGCGCCGGGCGCGGCTTCCCCGGGCTCCGGGACCGGCTACGCGCGGCGGTTCAATAATAAAGGGGCGCGCTACTTGGGCCCGCGCTTGACGAACGGCCGGGGCTTCATGACCTGGACCTCGAGGTCCTGGATGGCGTCGGCGATGTCGGCGGCGTCGTCGAGGATCGCGTGGTACTCCGTGAGGTGGGCGGCCTGCGTGCGCATGAGCCGCTCCGTCGTCGTGGCGACGCGCGCCGCCTCGGCTTTCGCGGCGTCCGCCTTGAGGAGCGCGAGGTCCTCGGGCGGCGGGCGGCCCTTGCCCACGTCCGCGTCGACGACGGCGGCGTAGCGCCAGTAGAAGTGGCTCTCGGCCGTGACGAGGCCCGTGGACCCCGGCTCGGCGAAGAGCTCCTCGGTGATTTTCGCGTCGATCGCGTCGTCGTCGACGAGCCAGAGCGCCGACTCCGCCTCGAGGGCGGCGACGAGGTTGGCCTGGCGCGCCCGCCGCGCCGCGCGCGCCGCCTCGGCGCCCGCGACGGCGCCGCCGAGGCGCGCGCGCCGCGCGGCCCTGGCGTCTTCGCGCGCCGCGGCCTGCGCCGCCGCGCTCTCCGCCGCGCGCGCCGCGCGGACCTCGCGCTTCGCGGCCTTGGCCGCGGCGAGGCGCGCCCGCTCCGCCTCCTCCTCCGCCGCCGTGTCCGCGACGCGCGCGAGCTCCGCGGCGCGCCAGGCGCGCCGCTCGTCCCGGAGGGCCGCCGCGTAGGCCCGGCGGTCCGGCGTCGGCACGCAGGCCATGACGCGGCCCTTGGCCGGCTCCGTCGCCTCGTCGCTCAAGGGACGGGCGCCGAGGGGGCGACGCCGCGGGGCCATCGCGGCGAGGCGACGCGCCAGCATCATGTTTTGCGACCGACGACGGGCTAATGTTGCCGATCAGCTTCTCTGCCTTGCCCTTTTGCATCCGACCGCTAGCGGGCTGCCTCGCCTGCCCGCCGCGCCGCAGCGACCGACGCGCAGCGACCGCCGCGGCAGCAGCGAACTATGGGCGAGAAGACGAAGAAGAAGGGCGACAAGAAGGCGAGCAAGAAGAAGTCGTCGAGGTGCGTCCCTTGCGTCCCACGCGCACCTTATGCAACGCACGTGACCTTTCAAACGCGCGCAGCTCGTCGTCGACGGCGCGCCGCAAGTCGAGCGCCGCCGTGGACACGTCGGCCTTCGAGCGCGCGGCCCACGAGCTCGCCGGCGCCACCGCGAAGATCATGGAGGTCCACGAGCGCCAGAGCGCCGCGTTTCCGTTCGGCGCCGGCGCTCCGCCGGCCGCGCCCGGCGACCCGCACGCCGCCGAGCGGGCCCGCGCCGCCGAGGCCTTCGCGCGGCGCGTCGGCGGCGACGAGGCCCCCCACAGCCCGAGCGGCCACGACCGGCGGCCGTCCTTCTCCCGGGGCCACACGTCCGTGTCGTCCGTGCTCCGCGCGTACGAGGAGGGCCGGAGGGCGGGCCTCGAGGCGACGCACGGGTCCGGTGCCCCCCACGACCCGGCGCCGGCGCACCCCGCGGCCGCCGCGCCGCCGCCGCCCGCGGCGCCGTCGCCCGAGCGGCCCCGCGCGGCGCCGGCGGCGGCGCGGGACGACGCCCCGGAGCCGCGCTACTACGAGGACCGCCGCGACGGCGCGGACCGCCTCGTGCTCCGCGACGCCGACGACGAGCCGCGGCGCCGCCGCCGCGACGACCCGGGCCGCCGCGACGACCCGGGCCGCCGCGACGACCCGGGCCGCCGCGACGACGGCCGCGGGGACCGGCGGCGCCGCGGCGCGCGCGAGTCCGTGGAGCGCGTCGTCGTGCACCACCACTACGACGACGACGAGCCGCCGGCCTACGACGCCGTCGCGCCCGCGCCCGCGGCGTGCTACCCCGGCGAGGCGCCCGCGCCGCGCTTCGCGCGGAGCCGGGCCGCCGCCGCCGTGCTCCTTCGGCCGCGCCGCGCCGCTCTACACGCACTTCAGCGAGTCCTGCGGCGCGCCGCTGACGGCCGAGGGCGCCGAGGCCGCGGCGCGCGAGGGCCACGACGTCGCGACGCTCGCGGACGCGTACGGCGGGCGCCTCGACAAGCTCCGGCAGCTCATGATGGCCAAGCTCCTGCCGCGGCGCGACCGGCTCGCCGCCGCGAGCCGCTGGGTCCGCGACAAGGGCGAGGCCTTCGAGCGGACCTACGAGCGCATCGACGCGGAGACGCGGCGCGACGCGGACGACGTGCTCGGCCGGCTCCGGGAGGCGCGCGACGCGCGCGCGGGCGAGCTCGACCGCGCGGCGGAGCTGCTCCGGTGCGACGTCGAGGCCATCGACCGGCTGTCCCTCGAGGCGTCGAACGCGGGCGGCTCCGACGGCGGCGACGGCGACGTGCCGGCCATGTCCATGGTCGGCTTCGTGCACCGCTTCTCCGAGCTCTGCCACGAGGTCGAGGCGCTCGCCGCGCGCGCGACGCCGCGGCTGCCCGACGCGGACCCGGACGCGGCGCTGCCCCGGGAGCTCGGCGACCGCCTCGAGGCCGCCGCGGCGAACCGCGGCTGGGCCGAGGCGCTGGACCTCAAGGACGAGATGCTCTGGGAGCTCGCGGAGCGGCTCAAGGCCGGCGAGGCCAAGCTCGCGTCCGAGAAGGAGCTCACGGACGAGTACGCCAAGGAGATCGCGCACTGGGTCGAGCTCTGCCGCGAGCTCCAGGCCGAGCTCGACGGCGCGAGGGGCGTTTCGGACCGCGACGACCGGCTCCGCCGCGACCACAAGCGGCTCCTCGCGGAGTCGGGCCTCGTCGCCGACGAGCTCAAGGACGCGCGCGCGACCATCGCGGCGCTCAAGGAGGACCTCGCGCGCGCGACGCGCGCCGCGGACGCCGCGGCGCCCGTGGCGCCCCGGCCCCGCGACTGAGGGCGCGGCGGGGGAAGGCCTGCGGGTAACGCAAGTGGCAACGCGGCGTCGCCGTAGAGCGGACGCGTCGCACGGCAAGCCTACGGCATCGAGCCGATGTTGGCCTGCCAGTGGGCGGAGGCGACAGCAATGGCCTCCCTTGTCGCCGCGCCGTCGCCGTCGCCCGACGAGCCGTCGCCGGTGCAGCCCGGCTGGGAGCTGTTGAGCCAGGGCGCCGAGGCGCGCGTCTACGGCTGCACGGTCTTCGGGTTGCCGGCGGTGGCGAAGCACCGCTTCAGGAAGACCTACCGCCACCCGGAGATCGATTCCAAGCTGCGCAAGGAGCGCACGCTCGCCGAGGCGCGGTGCCTCGCCAAGTGCGCCGAGCTCGGCATCCGCGCGCCGGCCGTGCTCGTCGCCGACACGGCGCGCCACGCGCTCTACCTCGAGCGCGTCGCGGGTTTGACGGGAAAAGCGTACGTCGACGAGCACCGCTGGAAGCGGCCGGCGCGGGTCGCGGACATGCTGCGGCGCTTCGGCGAGGCCGTCGCCGTGCTCCACGACGCGGGGCTCACGCACGGCGACCTCACGACGTCCAACGTCATCTGCGAGGCCGCGGCCGACGGCGGTCTGGAAAGCCTCGCGCTCATCGACTTCGGCCTCGGGTCGCTGTCGTCGACGCCCGAGGACAAGGCCGTGGACCTGTACGTCCTCGAGCGCGCGCTCATCTCGACGCACCGCGACGCCGACGAGATGTGGGACGCCGTCCGCGACGCGTACCGCGAAAAGTCCGCGGACCCGGCGCCCACGCTCACGCGGCTCGACGCGGTCCGCGCGCGCGGCCGCAAGCGCGAGTGCTTCGGGTAAACTACGTGTGCGGAGCGCGACGGCGGGTACGGAGACGCGGACCACGCGCGTCGGTCAATAGCCGACGGTTACGGAGACGATCGCCACGATGGCGTCGTCGTTCCGGTCGCCCATGGCCGGCAGCGCGATGCCCGACCGGAAGAGCGCGCCGCCGTCCTGGAGCTCGACGAAGGCGATATTGCCGTAGGGGAAGACGGCCCGCAGCTGGGTCTGGTCCAGCTCGCCGTGGCATCGCCGCGGCAGCGCGACGTCGAGGCCGAGCTTCATGTTGTCGTAGCCCCCGGGCACGACGGCGCCGATGGACGGGATGGAGTTGAACTCGATGGCGTTGCGCGCCGCGCGCACGGCGGCCTTCGTCGGGTCCTGGCCGTGCTGGTCGCAGCCCCAGCCCATCTCGACGAAGAGGACCCGCTCGAAGCCGCCGCGGCCCGAGACCTCGACGCAGCCCAGGAAGTCGCTCCACGACGTCCACCGCTCGCCGTAGGCCGCCACGGGGTCGCTGGGCAGCGCGTAGGCGCCGGGGCAGCGGTACTCCTTGTACTCGGCCTCGGACGCGAAGCCGAAGGACCGCGCGTACTCCCTCGCCTCCTCCCACGTCCACGCGGGCCGCTTCGCCGCGAGCGCCCGGCGGCGGCGGCGGCGGCCGACGGCCGGGACGAGCGCGGCCGCGCAGCCGGCGAGGACGAGCGCGACGACGGCGCGGCGCGGGTGCATTGCTGTGTCTTTGTGGAAAGCTCCGGCGGGAAATCCCGGCCTTCGGCGCTCCACTCGCCTTTGATGGCCGAGCGCTCTCTGAGAGCGTTTTGGGAGAGCACTTTCTACTTTTGTGCGATGTGCTCAACTTTTTTGCTGCTGCTGCTTGGACAGCGCTGTTGCGCTGCTGCTGCTGAGCGAGCACGCTGTTGCGCACCTTTGACGTGCGACGGCGGCTCGAGCCGGCCCGCGCCTCTTCCCTGAGGAGAGCAGCAACAAGGGTGCATCACCGGTTTTTTGAAGCAACCCTGGCGACGATAAAAACACCCGTCGATGGTCGACGCCTGGGCTCGTCAGCGCGCGACTCCACGAGTCGTCGAAGCTCGATCCTCGCATCGTCAAGCTTGAGCGTCGTCCGTCGGTGCCGAGCCTCCGGTAGCGGAAAAAAGTATAGTTACTCGGCGTTCAGCCCGGACGTCGTCATCGCCTAGGCGTCCTCGTCGGAATCCTCGGAATCAACGTCGCCGCGCGCGGCCGCGGCCGCGGTCGGAGTACACGCGCGTTTGCTGCGGCGCGGCGCGGCGGCGAGGTCGTTCGCAGCCGCGGCGCGGTGGCGCTTGGACGCGGCCTCGCGGGGCGGCGCGCGGCGGCGCTTGGCCTGGGGCGCGTCGTCGTCGTCTGACTCGTCGTCGTCGTCCGAGTCCCAGTCGTCGACGCGCTTCCCGGCCGTCGGCGGCGGCCCCAGGTTCGAGGGGAGGCAGCAGGCGGGGTGGAGCCGCGCGTTCCGCGGCCCGCCGACGAGCCACTCGCCGGTTTCGTCGTCCAAGAGAAAGGCGCGCCCCGCGACGTCCCAGGGGCCTTTGCCTTGGGCGCCGCCCGCGCCGAGCCTCCGGTAGACGAGGCGGATCTTCCCGTCCCTCCGGGCGACGTCGCGGCCGACCTTGTGGGCCAAGGCCTCGACGACGCGCGCCTTGACCGCGGAGGGGATGTCGGCCACCATCGACTGTGCCGGGTCCCCGAGACTCGCGGACTCGTCCAAGTTCAGGAGCCGCTCGAGCAGGAGGTCCGTCTTGGATTTCGCGACGTAAATCGCGGCGGAAGCCGAGGTGATTGAAGAATTCAGGCCCTCCGTCGCGACGTCCTGGGACCCAAGCGACGTCCCGAGCACGTGCAACGCGATCCACACCTTGCCACGCGAGCCGCGGGCCTTCTTGATCCAAGCCTCGATGAGATCGGTCAGTTCCTTCTCTAGCTGCTCGAGGTACTCGTCCGTGAAGGCCTCAGCGTCGGCGCCGAGGAGCGCCGCCCACTTTTCAGCTCGCTTCAGCTTCCTCGCGCGTCGCTTTGCCGCTTCGACCTCCGCGTAGTAGGCTCGACGAGCTTCAGTGCACGCATGACAGAGAAGCAGTCGCCGTCGGTAGTCAGCCCTTTCGTGATAGGGGTTCTTCGGGAACCACTTGAAAGGAAGTAGCGCACCCTCCGCGTGGCCGCCCCTGTTTCCGAAACAGCGATGGCCGCGCAGGCAGCCGTCTTTGTCGCACTTGTAGTCGTCGCATGGCTCCGTGTCCACGAACGACTCCGTGCACTGCATCGCTCGTCGCCGCGACTCCGACAGGCCGTCGCTGTCTCCCGCCGCCGGAAGAGGATACTTCTTCAGGCACTTCGCGACGTCTTCGAGACACCAGCACAACGTGTCCGCGTCCGCGTCCGCGTTGGCCTTCTTGTCTTTGTCGGGGACTTCGCCGCACAGCAGAACGTCCCAGCTGGACCTGAAGTCCACGACGACCCTGCCCTTGCCGAAGAGTAGCTTCAGCGCGTTGTGGCCCCTCTGGCCGTCGTTGAAGGCGCCGCCTGTGTGCAAATCAACCAGTGAGCTGGGACGTCGGGGCCAAACTTCAGAATTCTCTAGCTCGGTCAAATCGAAGTCGATTCGGCTGATCTTTGGACGAATCGATTGCTCTCAGCGAGTTCTCGAAGCACGGCGGAAGTGATCGTGTCAAAACATTCGAATACGCGCACATTGAAGTCGGGTTGAAGATTTGATTTGCACACAGGGCGCCGCCGAGGGACGCGAAGTCGCCCGTGGGGTGGAACTTGAGCTCGGCGAGCGAGCGCGGCTCCGAGCCGTCGCTGAGCACGTCCGGGTCGTCGAAGGGCTCGTACTGGCTCACGAGCGCGGCCACGAGGTCGCCCTCGCCGGCGGACGGCGGCGGCGCGGCGCACTTGCACGACGCCGCGAACCCGCCGGGCACGTCGACGTCCATCTCCAGGCAGGCCGCGCCGCAGCAGGTCACGTCCGCGTCGCCCGTGGTCGAGCCCTCGCCCTCGTCGTCCGTCGCGCCCGTTGTCGAGCCCTCGCCCTCGTCGTCCGTCGGCGCGTCGCTGGACGCCTCCGCGTCCTCGACGGAGACGTCGTCGTCCACGTCGTTCATGTGCGAGTCCCCGTCCTCCTCGAACCCCGACGTCTCGCCCGCGTCGCTCGCGTCGGCGCCGTCCTCCTCCGAGTCGCTCGCGTCGTCGTCGTCGTCCTGGAGCCGCCGGTGCTCGTTCAGAAGTACGAGCGCCGCGGCGACGCTGTCGGCGACCGAGTTCGCGGCTTTCGTGCGGCCCGGTTCCGGCGGGGGCAGCCCGGCCTTGCCGTAGGCTTGTTCGTAGGGGCGTAGATGTTCGGCATGCTCGGCTGTCTTGCGCTCCATCTTCTCCGTGAACTCCTGGCGCGTCGCCCGCCGCCGTCGCTTCTTCGGCTTCGACTTCTTCGCCGCCGCCGCCCACCCGGGACGCTGCTCGTCGAGCTCCCGCAGGCACCGCTCCCTCGCGTCAGCCGTCCCGGGCATCGACTGGACCTCCAGCGCGGCGCGCAGCTCGGCAACCGCCTCGCCGGGCTCCGCGGACGCCATCTTCGCGAAGTACTTCTGCGCGTGGGTCCGGATCTGGTCCGCGGTCCGCGTCGGGTGGAAATTGGCCATTCCAGACGCGTCCAGGCCGTGATAAAATCCGCGCAAAGATTCACAGTGCTCCTCAGGGGTCCAGCTTCCCGTCACGTCCACGGGCGCCACCTCGACCGCGTCCGTCGGCAACTCCGCGGCCGGGAACTCCTCGCGCAGGGCGACGACCTCGTCCTTCCACTTGCTGATGAGGCCGCGCGACGTCTCCGTCTCCTTCGACTGCTTCGACGTCTCCGTCTCCTTCGTCTCCTTCGTCTCCTTCGGCTTCTTCGACTTCTTCCTCTTCTTCGACTTCTTCGCCATGGCCGCGACGGCCTTCTCGACGAGCTCCTGGGGCACGTCCGTGGGCCAGAGCAGCGCCTCGAACCCCGAGATGGCCTTCTCCCCTCGGAGCACGGACGCGACCTGGTTGCCCGTCTTCATGACGGTTCCGAAGAGTTTCGGGAAGGCCTCGCGGAACGCCTCGCAGATGCCGCGGGCGTTCGCGAAGAACAGCCACTCCGCGCCGCCGCGCCGCGCGAAGCAGCCGTCGGCCGCGCCGCCGCCGGACTCCTTCAGGTCGAACCGGTGCTCCGCGACCCGGCGGCGCGCCAAGTCCTCGGTCGCCCGCTTCTTCGAGATCGACTCCTTCGCCATGGCCGCGACGGCCTTCTCGACGAGCTCCTGGGGCACGTCCTCGGGCCAGAGCAGTGCCTCGAACCCGTCCACGCGCTTCTCCCCTCGGAGCACGGACCTGACCTGGTTGCCCGTCTTCCGAACGTCCCCGAAGAGGTCCGGGAAGGCCTCGCGGAAGGCCTCGTAGATGCCGCCGGCGTTCGCGAAGAACTGCCACTCCTCGCCGACGCGCCGCGCGAAGCAGCCGTCGGCCGCGGTGCCGCCGGACTCCTTCAGGTCGTAGCGGTGCTGCATGAGCCGGCGGTACGCCAAGTCCGCGGCCGCCCGCTTCTTCGAATACGTGCGCCGGATCTCCGCGTCGTCGACGCTCGTACCGGCGGCCAACGCCGAACGACACGCCTCGACGACCGCCGAGCACTCCTGCAGCGCCGCCTCATACGCGTCGCGCAGCGCCGCCGCCTCCGCCTCGCGTCGCGCCTCCGCCGGCTCGTCCGTCGACGGCGCCTCCGCGCCGAGGCCGACGGCGGGCGACGGCGCGGGCGACGGCGCGGGCGACGCCTCGTCCGCCGGCGCGGGCGACCCGGACGGCGCGGGCGACGCCTCGTCCGACGCCTCGTCCGCCGGCGCGGGCGACCCGGACGGCGCGGGCGACGCCTCGTCCGACGCCTCGTCCGCCGGCGCGGGCGACGCCGGCGCGTCCGTCGACGGCGGCTTGGGCGACGGCGCGGGCGCGTCGCGCTGCTCAAGCGCCGACTCGTCCGTCGACGCCGGCTTGGGCGACGGCGCGGGCGACGCCTCGTCCGCCGGCTCGGGCGACGGCGCGGGCGACGCCTCGTCCGCCGGCTTGGGCGACGGCTCGGGCGACGCCGGCGCGCCGGCGTCGTCGCACTCCTCGTCCGGCTGCGCGAAGCCCTCGGAGCTCGGGACGGGCGACGGCGGCTTGGGCGGCGGCGCGGGGGGCCGCTGCGCGTCCGACGCGTCGAGGTCCGCGCGGCCCGGCGCCTCGGGCGTGCTGCCGGGCGACTTCGGCGCCGACGCGGACGAGCCGAGCTCGTCGATGAGCTCCAGCGTCGGCGAGACCGTGCGCGGCGCGGCGGCGGCGGGCGCGACGTCGCGCTCCGCGGCGAGCGCCGCGGCGGCGAGCTCCGCCGCGAGGCGCTCCGTGAGGCGCTCGACCTCGGCGCGCAGGTCGTCGTTCTTGCGCTCCAAAGCCACGAATTCGCGCTCGCGCTCCTGGTCGCGGGCTTTGAGCGAAGCGTTCTCGTACATCAGCGAATCGTTCTCGTCCATCATGGGGTTGACGATCTCCGCGGCGGTCTTGGAGCCGTCGCGCATGGTCTCGACCGCCGAGGCGTGCGCCGACTCCTTCTCCGCGAGCTTGTGGCGCGAGTCCGCGACCAACTTGTCGCGGCGGAACGCGTCGTCCCGGGCGGCGCGCTGGAACCGCTTGTTCGAGGCCTCGAGCTGGGCCACGCGGTTGCGGAGCGAGACAAGCTCGGCGGCCGCCTCGGCGACCTCGCAGCCCTTCGTCGTGACGGCCGCCCACGACTCGGGCGACGTCGTGCCGCGGGGCGACGCCCCCGGGGCGTCGCCCGCGCCCAGCGTCGGCGAGACCGCGCGCGGCGCGTCGGCGGCGGCGGCGAGCGCGGCGTCGCACTCGGCGCGCGCGGCGCTCGCCGCGGCGAGCGCGTCGTCGCGCTCCGCCGTGAGGCGCGCGTTCGCGTCGACCGCCGAGGCGCGCGCCGACTCCTTCTCCGCGAGCTCGCGGTGCGACTCCGCGACCAACGCCTCGACCTTGTCCACGCGGTCGCGGAGCCAGACGCGCTCGTCGGCGACGGCCGTCCACGACTCGGGCGACGTCGTGCTGCGGGGCGACGCCCCCGAGGCGTTGCCCGCGCCCAGCGTCGGCGAGACCGCGCGCGCGCGGAGCGTGTCGACGTGCGCGGCGGCGACCTCGAGGAGCGCCCCCGCGGACTCGAGAAGGTACGGGACGGTGGGGCAGGCGCACGCGGCCGCCGAGTCGACCCTCATCCACCTCGTACTTTCATCGATGGCGTTGATGAGCGCCCAGTTTTCCGTCTCCTGTGGTAAGCGCGTCATGATGGTCTACGCGGCGCGGCTGCGGCTCGTCGAGCATCCTGTTCTCCCGTAATGCGATCTAACTTTCATCATCTTGCGCGCGGTCATTTTGTCGAGGCGGCGTCGTCGGCGCCGGCAGTGGACGTTGTGATTCTGCTAAGTCTCTGCCCAGGGGCGAAAAAGGGGCTCAACATCAACAATCCTTTCGTTGCACCCACCGCGGGGTCGCGCGCGCCCGGCGACCCGTGCTCGTCGAAATGGGCGCCGAAGGCAGCGGTGTCGAGCCGGGACGCCGTGTGGTGGACGCGGCGGCGCCTCGGCACCGCTGCGAGACTGGCTGCTTGCCGGGACGCCCACCTCGCAGCAGGCGCGACGCGCTCGCCGCAGATCGCAGGCGATCGCTGCGGATGGCGCCGGGATCGCGCCGGGTCGCCACCGGATAGCCGCCGGGGTCCCAGTGGCCTTGCTTGCCCCCTGCAGTTTTACCCTGGCGAGACACGCGGAGAAGATCGAGCCCCGAGCCACAGCAACAAGACGATCGCACACGACGATAATGGCCCGCTTCACCGCCCTCCTGATCGCCTCCGCTTCGGCCCTCGCGCCGCAGCACTCTAAGGTGCAGACGCGCCGTGAGCTCGGCTCGGCGCTGGTCGGCATCGCCGGTGCGGCTCCGGCGCCCGATCTTGGCAAATCGAGGCCGCAGGCCTCGCGCGCGCGCGACGCCCCGCCGCCGCCGACCGTCACATTGCGCCCCCACAGGTGCCTTCGGCGCCCAGGCCGCGAACGCCGCCGCGGGCGAGTCGCCCAAGTTCTCGTTTTTCGGCATCGGCGGCAACGGCGGCACGTCCGGCTCCCGCGCCCCCGTTTTCTCCGCGGCGCCCCCCCCGCCCCGCCGGCCGCCCCGCCGACGCGCGGCGCCTCACCCCGTCCCCGCGCCCCAGGTACTCCGAGGGCGCCATGTACGGCAGCGACCAGAAGGACGCGGTCTACAGCCCGTACAGCGTCTACGGCAAGCTCGGCGACCCCAAGGCGGTCTACAAGAAGTACAACGACAAGGAGGTCGCCTTCAAGAAGGCCATGTTCGCCGACAGCTCCAAGCGCGTCGCCAAGACCAAGCAGTACATCGAGAAGAAGAGCTGGGAGGACGTGCGCTCCGAGCTCGAGCGCCAGGTCTACAACATGCGCGGCACCATGAACTACCTCGCGGCCGCGTCGGGCAAGCCCGAGGCCACGGCGGCGGCCAAGAAGTTCTACCAGGACATGGAGGAGGTCAACCTCCTCTCCAAGCGCAAGAAGCAGGCCGCGGCGCTCGACGCCTACGCGACGATGATGTCGTCCCTCGAGGCCTACACCAAGCTCATCTAAGCGGCCGCCGGCGGGCGGGCGGCCCCGCTCGGCGGACGCGGCGCGGGCCACCGGAACGCGTGGCCTCGCGGCGGAGCGCGCGCCGGCGAGCGGCCGGGGGCGGCGGAAGCGGCGCGCGGCGGCGCGGCGCGGCGCGACCGGCTAAGATCGAGACTTCCACTCCACACCCGCGAGCCGTCGAGGGGAGGGGGCGCGGGGCGCGTCGGGCGAGGCCCTCGCCGCGGCACTGTCGACGCCATGCGGAGACCGGGCGCGCGATCGACCGAGGTCCGACGCTCCCCGACGATGGCCGCGTCGTCGCAAACCGCCACGCCACGCGCTCGCGGCGAATCACCGGCCCGCAAACACGCGCACCTTGAGGTACACACCCGTGGCCGCGCACTAAGCGGCGGCGGGTTAATATTGAAGTATCCTGGAGGCCTTTTCGAAAAGTTTGAGGACGATCTCCGTCGACGTCGGAGCGCGCGCGTGCACCGCCACTTGCACGCCACCGACGCCATGACTGCCGCGCCGTTCCGCTGGGCCATCACGAGCGCGGGCAAGATCGCCGCGGACTTCGCCGAGGCCGTGCGGCGCCTCGACGGCCACGCCGTCGTCGCCGTCGCCGCGCGGAGCCGCGCCGACGCCGAGGCCTTCGCGGCGCGGCACTGCGACCGCGGCGTGCAGTGCTACGGCGGCTACGAGGCCATGTTCGAGGGCGCGCGCGACCACGGCGCCGACGCGACCTACGTCGCGACGCAGCCCGACACGCACGCCGAACTAGTGCGGGCGCTCCTCGCGCGGAAGATGCCGACGCTCTGCGAGAAGCCCCTCGCGGCGACCTTCGCCGAGGTCGAGGCGTGCTACGACTACGCGGCGGCGCAGGACACGTTCCTCATGGAGGGCGTCTGGACGCGGTGCTTCCCGGCGACGGTCGAGGCGCGAGCCGCGCTCCGGTCGGGCGCCGTCGGCGACGTCGTCGCCGTCCAGGGCGAGTTCGGCTACGACATCGCGAAGGGCTGCCCGGCGAGCGTGCGCGGGCACCGGGCCACGGGCGGCATGTCGCGGGACATCGCGGTGTACCTCGCGGAGAAGGCCCTGCTCGCCTTCGACTCCAAGGACTTTTCCTGCGTCGACGCCCGGGCGACGGCCGTGCTCGGCGCGGGCGACGGCGTCGATTTGTCGGTGGCGGCGGCGCTGCGCTTCGCGCCGCGGCGCGCGGGCGTCGGCCGGGGGGGCGTCGCGAGCCTGCTCTACACGGGCCAGTGCGACACGCCCGAGACCGCCGTCGTCCTCGGGACGTCCGGGTCGTTGCGCTTCGACGCCGCGCACCACACGCCGACGTCGCTGGTGCTGTCGACGCGCGCGTCGCGGACGGAGAGTGCGGACGACGCGATGACGTTCCCGCTGCCGGCGGACGACGGGTGCCACGCCTGGAACTACCCGGGCTCCATCGCCCTCCAGTACGAGGCCCTCGCCGTACAGCGCGCCCTGGCCTCCGGCCTCGCCGAGGCGCCCGAGTGGACGCGCGCGGACTCGGAGGCCGCGCACGGCATCATCCGCGACCTCAAGCGCGACCTCGACGCCCAGCTCGGCGCCGGCACGGCCGGCGCGGCGGCCCTCGCCGAGGACATCGCGACGCCCAAGCCGGGCGACGTCTAGGGGGGTCCGCCGCCGCCTTTTTTTTTAAACGTCGCGCGGCGCGGGCGCGTACCGCGGGGGGGCCGCGCGCGGCTCGTCGCCCGGCGCGCGCGCGTCGTCGCTCCTAGCAGTCGGTGCCGAAGAGCGTGAGGCACTCTCTGCTCGAGGACCGCGACTCCTTGCTCACGGGCGGGCTCTCCGTCGCCGGGGGCTCCGGAATCGCGGCGCTCGGCTCCGTGTCGTAGCGCTCGCCGACGACGACGGCGTCGTCCTCCTGTCGCGCGAGCGTCGTCAAGTCGCCCGTGGAGTCGCCCATCGGGTTGATGGACATGGCGTCGCGCGGCGGCGCGCGGCGTCAAGACAAGCTGCCCAGCACGGGCTGCTACTCGGCGGGACCGCAAGAAGAAACTTTACGCCGACGTTGAAGACTACACGCATGAAAACGGGCGCGCCGCGCGCGCGCGTCGGCCCCTAGGCGGCGCCGCAGGCCCCGAGGGCGCGCCAGCGGGCCGCGGCGGCGGCGAAGAAGGCGAGGAGCGGCAGGGGCGTCACGAGCGGGTGGTCCCACTTGATCCGCGGCCGCCGCTTGCCGGTCGCGATCTGGAACGCGTCGCGCCGCGTCGCGCCCGGCGCCGCGTGGCCCGCCGCCCGGCCCTGGTGGCGCGTCTCGAAGAGCACGTCCCAGAGGCCGCCGAGCGACGCGAACGTGTAGTTGCTGCCCTTGTGGCCCTCGTGGTGCCAGTCGTGGTGGTGGGGCATCTGGGCGAAGGGCAGCACCTGCTGGGCGCTGTGCACGAGGTTCAGCCCCCCCGACAGGCCGCTGTGCTTCTCCAGCGACTCGCAGATCCGGAAGAGCCGCGACGCGACCAACAGTCCGAACGGCAACGGCGCGACGAGCAGCGCCGCGACCTCGGAGATGACGGCGTTGAAGAAGTTGTCGAACCAGTGGTCCATGTAGGTCGCCCGGGCCAGGGGCGTCTTCGCGTAGTGGTGGAGGCTGTGTACGTGGCGCCAGAGGAACGTGTTCACGTGCAAGTAGCGGTGCGCCCAGTACATGCCGAAGGAGAGCGCGTAGTGGTGCGCCAAGACCCGCAGCATCCAGTAGGCCGGGATGTCCGGGCGCGGGGCGACGTCCACGTAGAGCTTCTCGCCCCAGGCGACGTAGCCGCCGACGAGGAGCGCGAACGTCGACAGCGCGGTCAAACGGTCGTGCCATTCGATCAACGCCTGCTCGTCGTCCGTGCGGCCCATGAGGTCCCGGCCCTCGCGAACTTTGGCGTCCTTCTGCGTGCGCTTCTCGGGAAAGGCGAAGTAGGCCCACTCGAGGTACTCGTGGTACGCGTGGCGGACGCACGCCGCCGCGAAATAATAGGCCGCGACGTGCCGCAGGCGCACGGCCGCGCCCGGGTTGTCGAAGCGGTCCGTGGCGAAGCCGGCCACCAGCAGGCCCAGGACGAGCACGTACTCCTGCTGCTGGTTCGTCAGGGGGTAGCGCAGGCCACCGGCGGCCGCTTTCGGCGCCGCGGCGGCCTTCGGCGACGGCGCGTCCTTCGTGGCGGCGGCGGCGATGTCGGCGGGGGACGTGGGTATGCACATGGCGCTCGTCGCGTTGGCGCGCGCCGGCGCGTTAATGGATCTCTATATAAGAGAGTTCCTGCGAACTTTGGACCACGTGGATGGCGTTTGGGGCCGACTGCCAGCAGCCGCGATTTCGGAGCAGCTTCTCTCGAAATCGTTGCGGCAGAAGTGGGTCGGACCCCGGCGAGATCGACGCCGCGCGCGGCCCCAGAGAGCTCCTGCCAGTTACCGGCCAGCCACCGGACGCACACGCGAGCGTCATCGCCGACCGTCGCTGCGAAGACGACGACGTGTCCCGGCGGGCGCGACGGCATCTCGCACCGCGGCGCGCGCACCCCAGGCCTCTTGGGGCCTTTTTTTTGTCCGGTCATCCTATTGTCCGATCTTCCGTCAAGGCCTTATGCTGTTCTGGCGGATCTGCACCTGCTTGACACCGATTCAGCACCTTTGCAACCCACAAAAGCCATAAATAAGCAGCCATGCAACGCCTTTTGATCCTGCTAACGCTCGCCGCGCCGATCCGTGCGCTCCGGCAGCCGCGCGCTTCGGCCGCTTCGGCGCTGCAGCGGTCGGCCTCCGCGGCCGCCGCGCCGGCCGTGCGCGCGCCGCCGCGCACGAGCGAACCCGCGGCCCCGCCGACGCTGCGCGCGCCGCCGGGCGCGACCCTGCGGATCCTCAGCGAGTCGCCGCGCGTCGCGGTCGTCGACGACCTGCTGACCGCGGCCGAGTGCGAGGCGTTGGTCGCCCACGCGTCCCGCCGCGGCCTCGAGCGGAGCAACCCGTCGGCGGCGCAGTTCGACGCGGCCAAGCTCCGGAGCCTCGCGCCGCTGCTGCTCGCGGCGCCCCTGCCGCGCGCGGCCGCGACGTTCGACGCCACCGGCGGCGACGTCGCCGCGGCCGCGGCCGCGGGCGGCGCCGTCCTCGCCCTGGCCGGGGCGCTGACCGTCGCGCTCGCCCAGGTCGTGAAAGCCGTCTCCCAGGCGCGCGCGGCCGGGGGCCGCACGTCCGAGGCCGTCGCGCTCAACGGCGCGGGCGACGCGGCGCTCGCGGCGCCGCTCGTGGCCCGGCTCGCGGCGGCCCTCGGCGCGTCGCCGCGCGACTTCGAGGCGCCCGTGGTCACGCGCTACGAGCGCGGCGCCAAGTTCGCGACGCACAACGACGCGTCCGCGGACCCGGAGAGGGACTGGGGCGACGCCGGCGGCCAGCGGCTCGCGACGGTGATCCTCTACCTCAACGACGTCGCCGCGGGCGGCGAGACGTCCTTCGACAAGCTCGACGTGGCCGTGGCGCCGCGGCGCGGGGCCGCGTGCGTCTTCTTCCCCGCGGACGCGGACTCGCACCGCGCGGACGACCGCACGACGCACGCGTCCCTGCCGGCCGTGGACACGAAGTGGATCTGCCAGGTCTGGCGCCGCGCGCGGCGCGTGCCCCCGCCCCTCGGGCTTCCCGCGGACGCGTCGTAACGTCGCGCGGCGCGCCCGCGCCTCGGCTTAAGCCTCGGCAAGGCTTCGGCAACTTGAATGGCGGCAACGTTGAAGAAATCTCGATGAAACTCAGGGAGGAGGTGGGCAGCTCCGGCCAATCGCCCCGGCGCCATGCAGCTCCGCGGGGTGGGGTTCGCCGGGCCGACGGGCGTCGTCGTCAGCGGCGCGACCTGGGACCTGGCGACCTTCTCGCTCGCCTTCCACAAGCGGGACCGCCAGGCCAAGGAGCTCACCCTCGCCTTCCGCCGCGACGCCCAGAACGCGGACCCGGGCATGGAGGTGGACCTGGTGTTTTGCGGCGTGCGGTGCTGCCGCGTCGTGGAGCGCGACGCCGGCGGGCTGCTGCGGCTGGAGGCGATCACGTTTCTGAGGGACGCGTCGCCGGAAATGGCGGACCCGTGCGACCGCGAGCGGCCGCTCTTGGAAACGGCAAAGGCGCTCATCGACGGCGCGCGGCTGGCGACGACGGCCGTCGGCGAGGGCTGCCACGTGGCCTGCGCGCGCGCCGCGCTCGACGTTTTAGCCTTCGCCGACGCGCTGCGCTGCGACGTCCGGCGCGCCAAGTCCGGGAGTTTGCCGGACTGCGACCACGGCCGGGGCCTGCGCGTCTACGCGAAGGGCGACGAGAAAAAAACGGTGCTGCCCTCGGGGAGCGAAGTCAAGGGCGAGCTGCTGCCGGGCTGCGGCGACGCCGCGGGCCTGGGCGTGCGCCTGTGCCTGCGGTGCGGCCACTGCCGGGTCCTCGAGGACGCGGCGCCCTTCGATCTGCGGGAGCTCAACGCGGCCGTCGCGCGCGAGGAGGCGGCGTGCCTCAAGCGCAAGACCTGCGGCCGCTGCGGCCTCGAGGCCCACGGCGACGTGCTCTGCGGCACCTGCGGCTCCGTCTGCGACCAGTGCGCGTGGCAGTCGTGCCGCAACGCGGACGACCACGCCGTCGAGAACTTCACGATGGCCCAGTTCCGCATGGCCGCGACGCGGTCGCCGCGGCGCCGGTCGTCGACGGACGGCGGCAAGGCCAGGGGCGAGCGGGCCAAGACGCCGCCGCCGACGAAGAGCCCGCCGCAGGCGGCCGCGCGCGCGCTCCGCCGCGCGAAGACGGGCTTCGACGGGCCGGCGTCGGCCGACGCGCCCGCGGGCCTCGACGCGCCGGCGTCGTCCGACGCCGCCGCGGCCGCGATGGCCGAGTTCCTCCTCGCCGCGGAGCGGTCGCCGGGCCGGCGGCGGAGCAACAACGCGACAATCCTGAGCCGCGCGAAGTCGACGCTCGGCGTGAAGCCGAACGCGACGCCCGGCAGCGCCCCGCGCCAGTCGCGGAGCCTCGGCGACAAGCCCCCGGGCGCCGCGGAGCCGTGACCGCCGCGGCGCGGCGCGCCCTGTGACCGGCCAAAGGCGGCGACTCGGACGCCGCCCCTGTTCCCCTCCCGACCCGCGCGCGCGGCGGCGGCCCTGTTTATGGCCCACGAGCCCCGCGCGCGCGCCCCTCGTAACACCCGAGGGACTCCGTGGCTCAGGCTGAGGCTAGGCTGGCGCCGCGGCCACTTCCGCGGCCGGCGGCGCGGCGCGGCAGACGCCGCCGTGGCCGGGGGTCGGCCTCGGCCCGTCCAGCTCTCCGGCGTGTGGACGAGCGAGAGCTGCCGCGCCGCCGAGGCCCGCGCGCGCCGCTCGGCCCGGTCGACCCGCGCGCCGCCGCTTTGCGCGGTAGTGCGCCATGGCGGACCAGGTGCCGCCGACGCGCATGGCGCTGCAGACCTACAAGGGCAAGAAGGCCGGCGCGTCCAAAGGCCACCAGCTCCTGAAGAAAAAGGCCGACGCCTTGAAGGCGCGGTTCCGCGACATCGCCAAGGAGATCTACAAGACCAAGGGCACCATGTCCGAGTCCTGCTCCACGGCCTACTTCTCCCTCACGGCCGCGCAGTACGCGGCCGGCGACTTCAAGACGAAGGTCTTGGAGGGCAACTTCGTCGCGTCGGTCCGCGTCACGGGCCAGACGGACAACATCGCCGGCGTGAAGATCCCCGTGTTCCGCCAGTTCGACACGGGCGCCGAGCATCTGGAGAACATCGGCCTCGCCGGCGGCGGCCGGAAGATCGCGGAGTGCAAGGAGAAGTTCACGAACCTGCTGGCCGTGCTCGTCAAGCTCGCAAGTTTGCAGACGTCCTTCGTGACCATGGACGAGGCGCTCAAGGTCACGAACCGCCGCGTCAACGCGCTCGAGAACGTCACGCTGCCGCGCATCGAGAAGACGCTGTCCTACATCACGTCGGAGCTCGACGAGCTCGAGCGCGAGGACTTCACGCGGCTCAAGAAGGTCAAGGACCAAAACTCGAAGCGCCAGGCGGCCCAGGCCGCAGCGAAGAAGGCCGCGTTCTACGCCCACGGCGACGGCGGCGACATCATGGGCGACTACGACCTCGCGGACGCGGACGTCGTCATGTAGGGGGGGGCGCTTAGGTTGTTCGGGCGATCGTGCTTGGGGGTGTTCGGGGCGGCGCCCTAGTGGACGCCGGGCATGATGAACATGTCGTCCCGGCCCGGCCCGACGCCGACCCAGGAGATGGGCACGCCGACGTGGGCCTCGATGGCGCGGACGTACGCGCGCGCGTTCGGTGGCAGGTCGGCGAAGGATGCGCAGCCGCTGATGTCCTCGGTCCAGCCCGGGAACTCGAGATAGTCGAGCTCGACCTTGGCGAGCTCGTCGAGGCCCGGCGGCATGTAGCCCCGGGGCAGCGTCGCGCCGTCGACGACGTAGTCGACGCCGAGCTTGAGCGTTGTGAGGCCCGTGAGCACGTCCAGCTTCGTGAGGTTCAGCGAGTCGTAGCCGTTGAGCGCGTGGGAGTAGCGCAGGAGGGGCACGTCGAGCCAGCCGCAGCGCCGCTTCCGTCCGGTCGTCGTGCCGTACTCGTGGCCGACGTTCTGGAGGTGGTGGCCCGGGGAGCCCTCAACTGCACAATCGAGCTCCGAGGGGAAGGGGCCCGCGCCGACGCGCGTCGTGTAGGCCTTGACGACGCCTAACACGCAGTCGACCTTGGACGGCGGGATGCCCAGACCCGTGCAGACACCGCCGACGGTGGTGGTGGAAGACGTGACGAAGGGGTAGGTCCCGAAGTCCGGGTCGAGCAGCGCCGCGTTCGCGCCCTCGGCGAGGACGATCTTGCCGCCGTCGTAGGCGTCGGCCATGTACGTCACGGTGTCGCGGACGGACCCGCGCGCAACGAGCCGGTCCCGGAAGCCCCGGAGCGCGGCCAGCTCCGCGTCGTCGTCGGCGACCGTCGGCGGCGCGGCGCCGGCGTAGTGGAGCGCCTGGAAGGCGCGCATGGCGGCCAGCTTCGCCACGAGGCCCGCGTCGTCGCCGACGAGGTCGCAGAAGCGGAGGCCGTTGCGGTTCGCCTTCGACGCGTAGCAGGGCCCGATGCCCCGCTTCGTCGTCCCCAGCGCGCCGCCCTTGCCCGCCTTCTCGGCCTCGAGCATGCCGTCGATGACGCGGTGCCCGTCGAGGAGCACGTGCGCGCGCGACGAGATGACCAACTTCTCGAGCGACGAGTCGTCCCCTAATTGCTTGAGCTCCTCGAAGAGCGTCGGCACGTGGACGACGACGCCGTTGCCGATGACGTTGACGCACGTGTCCCGGAGCATGCCGCAGGGCAGGAGGTGGAACGCGTACTTCTTGCCGTCGACCTCGAGCGTGTGGCCCGCGTTGGCCCCTCCGTTGAACCGGCACACGAGGTCCGCGCGGCCCGCGAGCACGTCGACGAGCTTGCCCTTGCCCTCGTCGCCCCACTGGGCGCCGAGCACGACCATGACGCGCGCGTCGTGGCGGCCCGTGACGTCCTTGCGCCGGCGCCAGAGGCGCTGGATGACCAGCGCCGCCGCCGCCGCCGCCGCCGCCGCGGCGACGAGGCCCTTGTTCGTGATGCCGATGATGATGGCCATGGGTGGATCCTACGGCGTCCTAGCGACGGCGAACGCGGCGCGCGCGATCGTCCGCGGCGTGGCGGAACGTCGAGTTGCTCACGCGAAGGCCACGACGAGCGTCGACGCTGTGTCGGGTGACAAGACCGGCGCAAATCAGCTCGCGGTGCAGGTGCCGTGCCGCGTCGATCACACAAAAGCCCGACTCGCCTTACCGCGTCTGCGCGGCGAGCATGTGGGCCCGGACGACGTTCATGGGCGCCGTGGACACGTTGCGCACGACGGCGCGCGGGTCCGGCGCGACGCGCGGGAACGACGTCGACGACGCGGAGTGCGAGTGCGGGCTGTGGAGCGCGCCCGGCGCGCCCGGCGGCGGCGCGACGAAGAGGTTCTGGCCCTTCAGGAAGGGCGGGCAGTCGACGTTGCGCAGCCGCAGCGCGCGGTCCTCCTCCTCCCGGAGCCGCGCGGCGCGCGCGGCGCGGCCGATCTCGACGTAGGCGGCGCGGCCGCGCGTGACGCCGCAGCCGCCGCGCTTGGTCATGTAGCGCCAGGACGGCGCGCGGGAGGAACCCAGGGAGCTCGCGTCGTTGGCCTTGGCGTGCTCGACCTTGAGCACGGGCGGGAGCGGCTGCGCGAGCTTCCGCGGCGACGGGCCCCCGTCGTCGTCGCCCGTCCACGTGCCCGCGTCCGCCGTCGGCACGACGGGCTTGACTTCCACTAAAACCTCCTTGACGCCGCTCTCGGCGGCGGACTGGGCCTGCTTCGCGGACCCGAGGGCGATCTCGAGGCCCTTGGCCTGGGCCTTCCACTCGTCTTTCTCGCCGTTCGCCTTCTCCAGCGCCTTCTCCGCCCTCCCCAGCTCGGCCCGGAGGTCCGCGGCCTCCTTGGACGCCGCGTCGAACATCTCGCTGAACTTCTCGACGTTGCGCCGCGCCTCCTTCAAATCCTTGGGCGCCGTCTTCTCCAATAAATCCTCGAGCGTTTTGATCTTCTCGCGCGCCTCCGTCTTCTCCTCCGCGCAGATCCGATAGTCCTCGCGGAGCCTCGCGACGTCCTCGCCGTGGCTCAGGACGAGCTCGCTCCGCTCGTCCTCGAAGGCCTTGTTCGCCTCGCGGAGCTCCGCGGACACGCGCTGCTCGTCCTTCAACTCCGTCTCGACGGCCTGTGTGCAAATCAAATATTCAACCAGACTTCAATGTGCGCGTATTCGAATGTTTTGACACGAGCACTTCCGCCGTGCTTCGAGAACTCGACGAGAGCAATCGATTCGTCCAAAAATCAGCCGAATCGACTTCGATTTGACCGAGCTAGAGAATTCTGAAGTTTGGCCCCGACGTCCCAGCTCACTGGTTGATTTCCACACAGTCGACGGCCTTGATCCGCGTCGCCCAGAACTCGGCGCCCTTGTCCGGGTAGCTCCGCGCGCGCATGGCTAGGGCCGCGTGCGTCACCTCGGCGTCGCCGGACTCGGCGGCCGCCGCGAGCGAGAGCGCCTGGTCGAGCGCCTCCCTTAGGTCCTCGAGCTGCTCCGCGGCCTCGTCGGGCTCCGTCTGGCACTCGCGCTCCTTGAGCACGGTCTGGATCTCCGGGGGGGCGACCTCGAAGGCCTCGCGCAGCCGGCAGAGGTCCACGGCCTGCTGCGCGGCGCCGCGCGAGAGCTCGCGCGCGAACGCGTTTTTTTCCTCCGCGAGCGCGCGCGAGAAGTCGTTTTCGGCCTCGCCGAGCCGCCGCCCGAGGTCCGCGTCCATCGTCGCGACGGCGTCGTCGTGCTTCGCCTGGTACTCGTCCGCGAGCTCCGCGTAGCACTCCTCCATCGTCGCGTCGGCCTTCTCGAGCTCGTCGACGAGCAAATCCGCGGCCTCGAGATCGCGCCGCGCGGCCGCGGCGACCTCGGCCGCCTCGCGCCCGAGCGCCGCGTCGACGCCGCGCCGGCACTTGTCGTAGAACTCGAAGAGCTGCTTCGTCTGCGTCGCCTTCAGCAGGGCCTCGCGGTCCGCGTAGATCTTCTCCGTGCGCTGCAGCGCCTTGCCGTGCATGGCCGCGTGCTTCGCCTGGAAACTCAAATCTTCCACCCGACGTCAATGGGCGCGTATTTCGACGCGAGCCTCTCTGCCGTGCTTCGAGAACCCGACCGATGCGTCCAAAAATCAGCCGCATCGACGTCGACGCGACCGAGCGAGCGAGGTTCGAAGTTTGGCCGGAAGAACCCAACCGGTGGGTGAGTTCGGCGCGGTGCTTCGCCATGGCCCGCACGGCCATCTGCTGCGCCTTGGCGACCTTCATCTGCGACTCGTCGTCCGTGGGCGTCGCGGCCTTGGCCGTGACCCACGCGGCCTCGACGGCGGCCTTGGCGACGGCGTCCTCGCACTTGGCCTCCATCTTCCGGACGACGTCGTCGCAGGCGTCGCGCGTCGCCTTGACGGCCTCCTCCGTCGCCGCGGCGTGCTGCGCGCTCATCCGCGCGATGAGCTTCCTGTTCGACGCGTCGGTGAGGCTCCGCGCGGCGACGCGGGCCCCGAGCGCGAGGAGCGCGTCATCCTCCTGCACGTCCGCGAACTCCTCGACGAGGCACTCCTCGCGGTAGCGCGCCTCGGCCTCGGCGCTCCGCAGCTTGTCCGCCCAGCGCTTCTCCGACTTGGCGATCTTGACGGACGCGCCCATGTTCGCGCGCGCGAGCTTGGCGGACGCGGACTCGACCTGAAAGACGTCGCTTCGACGGGCGCGCGCACGCGTCAGAGAGCGCGCTCCGAGAGATGGGCGCTCGTCCGAACATCGGAGCGGAAACGAGCGGAAAAACGGCCGCGCTCGGCGCCTTTGAAGTCGCGCGCGCTCGTGCCGCGCGGGCCTCGACCTGCGCGTGGAGCTTGTCCTCGAACTGCTCCCGCTGGTGCTCGAGGGCCCGCAGCTTCTCCTTGTCCTTCTCCTCGGCCTGCTGGACGAGGGCCTTCTTCGCGTCGTCCGTGCGGCCGTCGGCTTTCGCGAGCGCCTCCATGTGGGCCATGTTCGCCTCGTGGAGCGCCTCCTTGGCCTGGTCCTCGGCCTGCTTGAGGGCCTCCTTGAGCTGCTCGTCGTTGGAGTGGGACTTGGCGGCCTTCCAGGCGGCCTTGGCCTTGACGGCGGCGGCCGCGGCCTTCATCTTGGCCATGATCTCGAGCCACGACTGCTCCTTCTTCGCGAGCTCCGCGTCGAGGCGCTCGAGCCTGGGCAGCAAAAGGGTGATTCAACGTCGCTTCAACTTGAGTGTTCCGGCGCGTGCGCGTTCCAGAAAAAGCGCCCACGCTTCGAGAGCGTTCCGAGAGATGATCGCTCGTCCAAAAATCAGCCGAAACGAGCGGAAAACGGCCGAGAAAGGAGCCTTTGAAGTTGGGAATTTCGCTCTCTTTTGCTGCCCTGGCTCGAGCATCTCCCGCTCCTTGGCGTTGACGCCGTCGACGGCGGCCTGGCGCGCGGCGTCGACCTTGCGCTCGGCGTTGGCCTTGCGCTTGCGCTCCATCTGGAGGGCCCACTTGGAGCCCGCGACGTCGCTCTTGAGCTGCTCGATCTCGTCGAGGAGGCCCTGGACGGACTTGACCTTCTTCGCGGACCGGCGGCCGGCGCCCCCGGACGCGCCGGTCGAGGCGTCGCCGTGCTCGAGCTCGTAGGCCGTCGGCACGCACTTGGGCAGCCACTTGGGCCGCGTCGCGCCGGACACCGCGCCCTCGCACGCGTGCTTGAGCTTCGCGTCGACGTCCGCGAAGGGCGCGTGGCAGACGTCGCAGGTCTCGCCGACGGACTCGGCGCAGTAGATGCGCCAGGCCTCGACGTTGAAGCGGTCGAAGGCGCCGCTGGGGTCCCGGTTCGACGACGGCATGGGGCAGTCGTCGTCGGCCGGCGCGTGCGGGATGGGCCGCCGCCACTCCTCGGGCAGGCGCTTCTGCTCGCCCGTGCGCCGGCGGATGCAGCTCTTGACGTGGATCTTGAGGGACGACGTGCCAAAGTCCAGCCCGCAGAGGTAGCAGACGAGCTGCTTCGGCCGCACGCGGCCGCCGCCGCCCATGGAGAGGCTCTGGCGGCTCGGCGGCCGCGACGACGCGTCGCTCCCCGGCGTCAGGGGCCGCGCGCGCCAGTCGGCGTCGCGGGACGCCCGGGTTTGGCCGCCCTTGCGCGAGTTCGCGTGGCGCAGGCGCGCGCTGGCCTTGGGCGGCTCGTCGTAGTTCACAGGCTCCCCTTTGTTGGGGCGCTTGATCCGGAGGCTGAAGCCGCGGCTCGTGTGCGCGCGGTCCAGGTTCTTGCCCAGGCGGCTCTCGTACGCGCGCGGCGGCGCCTCAGCCTCGGCCTCGGCGGGCGCCGGCGCGCCGGCGAGGAGCGCGCCCGCGTCGAACGCCGGGTCGTCGCCGAGCGGGCCGACGTAGGACCCGGCCGCGTCCGAGTCCAGCGAGTCGAGCGTCGCGTGCGACCCCTCGTCCTCGAGGGCGAGCTCGAGGGTCAAAGCCCGCGACAGCGCCTGCGGCGACATGGCCACGTCCAGCGTGTCCCGGCTCGGCGTCGCCGCGGCGGACGGCGTGCCGGCGCCGCCGTCGAGCGGCGTCGGCGGCCGCACCCAGAGCTCCGCCGCCGGCGCATCGTCCGGCGCCGCCGCCGGCGCCGACGCCGCGTCCATCGGTCGCGGAGGCGCGACGCAACGCTAGGCCGTCTCCGCCTTCGGCGCCGTCATCTCTCCCACTTCGGCGGAACCGCGTTGTTGAGAAGGTTTGTCGTTGGAGTCAATAACAGCTTATATCTTTACGCAGCCCACTTTTGCGCGCGGAATCGTTCAAGCGCATGGACTCCCCCGAGCCGCTGCGGCGCGACGACGCCGCGCTCCTCCTCGCGCCGCGCAAGCCGCGGCGGCGCCGCGCCCTCGACGACGACGCGCAGCTCGCGCCGCGGCGGCGGCTCGCCTTCGACAGCGACGACGACGAGCCGGCGGCGCGCGCCGCCGTCGCGCCGGCGCCGGAGCCCGTCGCCGCGGCGCCGGCCCTCTTCGGGTCGCCCGTCAAGGCGCCGCGGCCCCGCGCCGTCGCGTCGACGCCCCTCGAGAAGAAGCGCAAGCCGCCGCGGGGCGCGCCCCCGCCAGAGCTCCCGCTCGACAAGGCGCGCGCGTTCGCGACGCCGCGGAAGCAGCCGGCGAAGCGCGCGGCGGCGCGGTCGTCGAGCGGCCGGAGGCGAGCGGCGAAGACGGGCGACGACTGAATTTCTGTCGGGACGAAGCCCCCCTCCCCATGTTAACTCCTTCTTGTCCGCGGCGACGCGATCTATATCTTCGAGGCGATCTAGGGGGCGGGAACGGCCTAGGCGGCGACGGCCTCGGCCTTGGGCTTCGTCATGCGCGCGAGCTCCGCCGCCGCGAGCGTCGCGAGGCCCAGCGCGGCCGTCGCCACGGAGAGCGCGCCGGAGACGCCGAGCTTCTTGATGCTGAGGAAGCAGCCGACGACGATGGCGTTCAGCGGGATGCCGAACAGGTTCATGATCACGGACCGGTGCGAGTCCGGGATGTACTTGGAGCGCAGCGTGCCGATGGACGGGAAGTACATGCCCACGCAGAGCTCGAACGCGAAGAACGCGGCGACGAAGGACGCGAGCGTCGCCCCGGCGACCCCGCGGCCCGCCGTCGCCGCCGCCGTGCCCATGGCCGCCGTCGCCAGCGCGAGCATGCCCAGCGTCGACGACTCCGTGCGCACGGCCGCGGCCGAGAGCCGCTGGAACGCCGTCGACCCGAGCAGGCAGCAGACCATGAAGGACGAGAAGATGGTGCCGAAGGGCACCTTGGCGCCCTCGCCGAAGGCGGCCCCGACGGCCCGGGACATCGCCGGCGGCCACTGGAGCACGAAGATGTACATCGCGCCCTCGAAGAGCGCCTGCGCGGCGCCGACGAGGAGGATCTTCCGGTCCGCGCAGGCCACGTCGAAGGCCTCCCGGATCGTCGGCGCGCCCTGGGACCCGTCCGCCGACGCCGCGACGTTCTCCGTCCAGAGCAGCGACGCCGCCAGCGCGCCGAGGCCCAGGAAGCCGACGCTCAGCTCGAAGGGCCCCGTCGGGCCCCGCGCGGCCGCGGCCAGGGACGCCAGCTGGCCCGCGACGATGGCCACGATCGCGTCGCCCGCGTAGGCCGCCCCGAAGACGCCGCCCAGCGACGCGCCGCAGTCGTTCTTCGTCGCGTCGCCGACGAGCCACGCCTCGGGCGCGGAGAAGAGCAGCGACGTGCCCACGCCCGAGAGCACGCGCCCCGCGAAGAGCACCCAGAGCAGCGAGCTCTTCGTCGTGAGCGCCGCGGCGCCGTAGAGCACCGCGAAGGCCAGCGTGCCGAGCTTCCGGCCCCGCTTGTCCGCGAGCCGGCCGACGTACGGCCCGAAGAGCGCAGTACTTAGGAATCCCGCGAGAAACAATTGGGACACGAGGTCCATGGACGCCGCCTTGCCGCCGAAGACCTTCGAGGAGTAGACCTCGTAGAAGTACGGGCCCTGGAGCCAGTCCGCCATCCTCAGAAGCCAGAAGACCGGCAGGAACCGCCGCCGAACGGCGGCGGCCGCGGCGGACGACTCCGCCGCGTCGTCGCCGCCGGGCGGCGCGCTCGCGACCTTGGCGACGACGGCCGTGCCGGCGAGGCCGCCGAAGACCGCGTTAAAGAGCGACGCGGGTGACGCGCCGATGGCGGCCCCCAGGCTCGCCAGCGGCTTGGCGCCGCCGCGGAGGGCCGTCGTCCGCGCGCGCTTCGCGCGCGCGTGGCGGCGCGGCAGCTGCAGCGCTCGCGCCGCGGCGCAGAGCGCCAGCAGCATTAAGGCGGCGCGACGCATGGTGTACGCGACGCTCGAGAGCTCGGAGGTCGCACCGCCGAAATCGATCAACTTCAAGCGTCTTCAACCAAGATAGGCCTCGCGACGTTGCCCTTCAACATAGAGACGCATAACCGTCGTCCATTAGCTAGCTGGCAGAGGTTAAAAGATTGCGCGCGCCGGCGCTCGCCAGGGATCTATTGGTCGAAGATCTGGCCGATGAGCGTCTTCTGCTCCTCGGAGAGCTGGTTCGGCATCTTGAACTGGAACTTGACGAAGAGGTCGCCGTGCTCCGAGGGGAAGTTGTGGATGGGCATGCCCTCGCCCTTCATGCGCTTCACCTCCGCGGGCTTGGTGATCTTCGAGGAGCTCACGACGACGGGGTGGCCGTCGAGGTGGTCGAACTTGCGCGAGAACCCCAACAGCGCCTCCTTGAGCGTGATGACCATGTCCATGTGGAGGTCGTTGCCCTTGCGCGTGAACTTGGCGTGGGGCTTCTGCTTGAGGGCCATGATGATGTTGCCCGGGATCTGGCCCGGGAGCTGCTCGGACATGCGGGGGAAGGTCAATTCGGCGCCGTTGTCCATGCCCTGCTCGACGTGGGCCTTGAGCACCGTCTCCTCGTTCTTGCACTTCTCCTTGGACTGGACCTCCTCCTGCTGCTGGACGATCATGCCCGGCCGCATCTCGCGCTGGACCATGCGGACCTCGTTCGGGCAGCGGCCGCAGCCCGCGCACTTGCCGTCCTTCTTGCCCGCGCACTTGCGGCAGACGACGCGCCGCGTGATCGCCGCGTCGACGACGTTGCCCAGGTACATGTCCTCGAGGCTCACGGCGAGCTCCACGTGCGCGTCCTGGCCCCGCTTGCCGCCGCCGCGCTTCCGCTGCTGGCCGCCGCCGAAGAGCATGGAGAAGGGGTCCATGCCGCCGCCGCCGCCCTCGTCCTCCTCGATGCCCTCCTTGACGCTCTCCAAACCGCCCGTGTCGTAGAGGATGCGCTTGTCCTCGTCGCCGAGGACCTCGTAGGCCAGGTTCACGCGGTTCATCATCTTCGCGCACTCCACCGTCTCCGTCTCGCCCTCGTCGCCGCCGACCTTGGGCACCTCGATGTCCTTGGCGCACTTGTCCGGGTGGAATTTCAGGCTCAGCTTGCGGTAGGCCTTCTTGATGGCCTTCTGGTCCACCTCGTCGTCGATGCCCAAGACCTCGTACAAGTCCAGGTCCTCGTCGCGCTCGTCCTTGGAGAGGAAGGTCGCCGTGCAGCGCTCGCCGTCCTGGACCCGCTTGCCCTTGAGCTTCGTGCCCGGCGCCGCCTCCATGGCCGTGGGCTTGAGCTTGTGGAGGCCCGCCTCGCCCCAGCGGATGTAGACGGTGGTCTCGTCCGCGGACCACTTGCAGCCGCCGCGCTCGCAGTCGGGCGTCGGCGCCTCGAAGCGGCCGTCGGCGCCGAAGCGCACGTCCCGCCAGTTGTTCCAGTTCCAGCTCGACGCCTTGAGCCAGTCGAAGTTGTCGTGGACGCCCTGCGGCGCGCTCGGGCCCCGCGGCCGGCCGCCGCCGCCGCCGCCCATGCGCCCGCCGCCGCCCATGCCGTGCATCTGCTCGAACATGCCCGCGGGGATCTCGAACTGGAACTGGGCGCTGCCCAGGCCCACGGACAGCGCCGCGACGGCGAGCGCTCGCCGGCGCGACGACGGGCGGCTACCGACGGACGCCATCGCGAACGGCGTGCGCTCGGTCGCTCGACGGCGCGCGGGCGCTATGCGAGGACCGGCGAGCGCGGTCGAAGCGGCTGCGGATTGGGTCTCGCTGTCGCGCCGAGACGTCGACGATGCCAGCGACCTCGGTGACCGAGTGTGAACGCGTGGAATATAGCCGGGTCATCATCGGGGCGACGTGTCGACGTTGCCGCTTGTGCGCTTCGGCAAGCGCGAGGCTGCCCGCGGTTTACGATGGCGGCGCAGCTGGCGTCCGCGGACGGGGGCGACGCGGCGCGGCGCGAGGGCGAGAAGACGAAGCACCGGAAGACGGCGGTGCTGCGCTTCAACGGGAAGCCCAAGCTCGGCCTGGAATACCTCAAGGGCATGGGCCTCTGGGACGGCACGCCCGAGGGCCTCGCGGCCTGGGTCGCCGGGGCGCTGGAGACGGGCCTGAGCAAGCGGCGCGTGGGCGAGTTCTTCGGCGGCACGCACCCGCTGGCGACGCCCACGTTCGACGCGTGGCTGGGCCTGCTCGGCGGCGACCTGGGCCCCGGCGCGACGCTCGACGGCGCGCTCCGCGTGCTGCTGCGCAAGTTCCGGCTCCCCGGCGAGGCGCAGTGCATCGACCGCGTCATGGAGGGCTTCGCGCGGGCCTTCAAGAGGGCGAACCCGCCGGAGAGCGCCGAGCCCTGGCCGTACAGCGAGGACGCGGCGTACGTCCTGAGCTTCTCCCTCGTCATGCTCAACACGGACCTCCACTCCCAGAACATCAAGGACGCGGACCGCATGACGCGCGACGGCTTCGTGTCCAACAACCGGGGCATCGACGCGGGCGGCGCGGACCTGCCGCGGGCGCTGCTCGAGGCGCTGTACGACGGCGTGAAGCGCGAGGAGATCAAGATGGACGAGGGCGACCTCTACGAGTCGGAGCTCATCACCTACATGGGCGCGCGCAAGGCCGGCTGGCTCGAGAAGTGCAACGACAAGGGCCTCTTCTCCGTGAAGCACCGCTGGCGGAAGCTCTGGTTCGTGCTCAACGACGGCTGCCTCTACTACTTCCTGTCGCCGGGCGACGCCGACGTCGCCGAGAAGCCGCCGCGGGCCATCGTGCCCCTGGACCAGGGGTTGGAGGTGCTCAAGCCCCTGGGCGCGGCGCCGGGCCGCGAGTTCACGCTCGTCGCGCGCGAGGACGACGCCGGCGCGCCCGCCGGGCCCCGGCGGCCCATCAAGTCCATGAAGCACACGTCGGCGGGGCCGAGCCAGGGCACGGCGGACGCGATCCGCCTCCGCGCGCGCGACGTCTCCGACGCGCAGGCCTGGGCCGCGGCGCTCCGCGCCGAGGAGGAGGCGCTGCCCAGGGCAGGACAAGAGAGCGAAATTCCAAACTTCAAAGCCTCATATCTCGGCCGTTTTCCACTCGTTTCGGCTGATTTTTGGACGAGCGATCATCTCTTAGAACGGTCTCGAAGCGTGGATGCTTTTCCCGGAACGCGCGCGCGCGGAACACTCACGTTGAAGCGACGTTGCATCTCTCTTGTCCTGCCCAGGCGCTGCCCGCGGGCGGCGCGGCGCTCACGGCGGCCAAGGCCGCGGCCGCGGCGCGCCAGCGGCGCCTGAGCGCGGCGGCCGCCGGCGACGGCGGCGTCGTCGCGCCGGCCGCGGACAAGTGGAAGGCCGCGAACGGGGCGGGAAACGGGCGCGAACGTCCCGACTTCAAAGGCTCCTCGCTCGGCCGCTTTCCACTCGTTTCGGCTGATTTTTGGACGAGCGATCATCCCTCGGAGCGCTCCCGACGCGTGGATGCGGTTTACGGAACGCGCGCGCGCGGCACGCCCACGTTGAAGCGACGTTGAATCACCACAGGCCGCGAAGCAGCCGAACTCGCACACGCCGCTCCACGCGGGCTGGCTCCGGAAGCGCGGCGAGATCAACACGGCCTGGCGCAAGCGCTACTTCGCCCTCTTCAGCGGCGTCACCTGCACGGACGTCGAGGGCGAGATCCCTCCGCCCGACGAGCCCGTGCTCATGTACTTCAAGGACGAGGACAAGTTCCGCGACCTCGTCGCGGGCGCGGCCGCGCGGCCCTACAAGGGCGCCGTGCGCCTCGGCGCCGTCACGGAGATGAAGCGCCGCACGGCCGACGCGGGCGAGAAGGGCAAGCGCGCCGCGGGCCTCGCGCTCGTCACGGGCGACCGGACCTGGTACCTCGCGGCCGTCGACGACAAGTCCGCCGGCGACCTGGAGCCCTGGTGGTACGCCCTCGAGGGCGCCTGCCACGCCGCCCAGCTCGGCGCCACGGCGCGCCGCCCGTCGTCGTCGAACCTCACGGACAAGGTCAAGGCCGCGCGGTGATAAGGGCAACGACCGGTGCACCGTGGACGATTTACGGGCGGGGATTCTTGAAGTGCCGACGCGCCAAAAACTCCGGGGCTGCTAGCGCGCTCTCGAGACGCACCGCGATCGACGCGGCGTCGCCCGGCGACCATGGGCGCCGGCGCCTCGGCGAGCGACCAGGACAAGATCGCCGCCTACGACGCCATCGCGTCGCAGCTCGGCGCCCTGAGCAAGGGCGGCACGGTCAACGTCGCCGACGTCCAGAAGCTGCTCGCCGCGCCCGCCGACGACAAGGCCAAGGCCGCGGGCAAGCTCCAGGCCATCCAGCGGGGCAACTCGCGGCGCAAGGAGGACGCGGCAGGCGGTGGCGGCGGCTCCATCGACGAGGTCTTCGCCAACTTCTGCAAAATCTACCGCGTCGACCAGATGACGAACACGATCTTCGCCAAGTTCTGCAAGGACACCAAGGGCGTCGTCGACAAGAAGAAGTTCGCCGCGCCCCAGATCGACATGGTCTGGAGCAAGGCCGCGGGCAAGCACAAGAAGATCGGCGTCGACATCTTCAAGCAGATGCTCGCCGCGATCGCGGACCTCAAGGGCGTCGCGCCCGGTGACTTCGAGGCCTTCATCATCTCCCACGCCCAGGTGAAGAACTCCGGCACCCAGGGCGAGAGCCGCTTCTACGACGACAAGGACACGTGGACGGGCGTCGCCGTCAAGGGCGGGCCCGACACGTCCCTCGCGAAGAACGACCTGAGCGCGCTGGCGGACCGGGACAACAAGGCCGACGTCCGCGGCAATATCGCCTAAGGCGGGGTCTTATCAGCGAGGAACAGCGCGCCGCCGGCGAGCTCGAGGTCGTGGATGGGCACGTCGAGCTCGCGCGCGAAGCCGTCGAGCACGCGCGCCTCGCGCGACCGGCAGAGGGAGACGACGAAGGCCGGCGCGCCCGGCGCGCGGCCGCAGCGGCCCGCGCGGTGCGCGTAGTGCGCCGGCGTCGACGGCAGCGAGTCGTGGTTGACGACGTGCGTCACGCGGCGCGCGTCGAGGCCGCGCGCGGCGACCTCCGTCGCGACGACGACGGCCGGCGCGGCGCCCGCCGCGAGGTGGCGCACGGCTTTCGCGCGGTCGTCGCCGGAGACGGCGCCGGCGAGGGGCAGCGCGTCGACGTTGCACCGCGTGCGGAGCGCGTTCGCGACGGCGATCGCGGCGTCGCCGTCGTTGACGAAGACGACGGCGGCCTCGCAGGGCGGGTCGTCGGCGCGGAGCACGCGGCGCAGCGCCTCCAGGGCGCTCCGGTCGTCCCTGATCGTCACGCGGCCGTGCCGCGCGCCCGCGCGCAGCGCGCCCGCGACGACGCCGGCCGCCGCGCGCGCGTCGACGAGGAGCGCGTCTCTCGCGCGGTCGCGCACCGTCGGCGCGAAGGTCGACGCGGCGTCGCCGTCGAGCAGCGCGGGCGCCGTCGCGGACGCGCAGACGAGCCGCGCGGTCCGCGGCGCGGCGCCGAGGACCGCCTCCAAATCGTCGACGAACGGCGCCGCGGCCGTCGCGTCGGCCTCGTCCACGATGATCGCCGCGACGCGGCCCAGCTTCAGCGGCCGGCTCCCGTCGAGGGCGAACTCCGCGAGGCGGCCGGGCGTGCCGACGACGACCTGGGGCTTCCGCTTCTTGAGCCGGTCGCGCATGCGGCCCGCGTTCGCGCCGCCGAAGATCGCGGCGACCTCGAGGTCCGGGAAGAACGTCGCGGCCGCGTCGGCGATCTGCACGGCGAGCTCGCGGCCCGGCGCGACGACGAGCACGCGGACGGCCGCGTCGCGCGGGTCGACGGCCGCGAGCGCGGGCAGCAGGAACGCGAGCGTCTTGCCGCCGCCTGGGCAGCACAAGAGTGATTCAACGTCGCTTCAACGTGAGTGTTCCGCGCGCGCGCGTTCCAAAAAAAGCATCCACGCTTCGAGACCGTTCCGAGAGATGATCGCTCGTCCAAAAATCAGCCGAAACGAGTGGAAAACGGCCGAGAAAGGAGCCTTTGAAGTTGGGAATTTCGCTCTCTTTTGCTGCCCTGGCCGCCGCCCGTCGGCGCCGCGAGCAGGGCGTCGCGCGCCGGGTCCGCGCGCCAGAGCGCAGACTGCGCGAGCGTCGGCGCGTCGAAGCCCGCGGCGGCCAGCGCCGCGGCCGTCGACGCCGGCAGGTCCCACGCCTCGAACGTCTCCGGCGCCGCGGCCGCCTCGTCGCGCGCGGGGCCCGGGGCGTCGGCGAAGGCCGCGCGGCGGCCCAGCGCCGCCAGGGCGTCGTCGACGGGCCGCGGCTTCTTCTTCTTCTTCTCCTTCTTCTTCTCGCGCGGCGCGGCGGTCTCGCGCGGCGCGGCCTCGTCGCGCGGCGCGGCCGCGGCGGGCGCCGCCGGCTCCGCGGCGGCGCCGCGCCGGCGGCGGATGAGGAAGTCGTCGCCGAAGGCCGGCCGCGCCTCGCGGCCCCAGCCGCCGAGGCTTCGCGGCGCCTCGGCCGGCGGCTTCGCCGCCGCCGGCGGCGGCGCCGCGGCGTCGTCGTCGTCGTCGTCGTCGTCCCCGCCGCTCCAGGAGGCGAAGCGCGCGCGCAGGCGCGCCTCGCGGTCCTCGATGCTCGCCGACGCAGACGGCGCCTCCACCGCTTTGTTGCGCCGCTTGTGCTTGCCGCCCTTGCTCTTGCCGCGCTTCGGCGGCGGCGGCGGGCGGGCGCTCAGCGCCGCGACGATGGCGGGCGCGGCGATGACAGCGATGAGGCAGAGCTTCAGGGCGTTTTTCATGGCTGCCTTTGTAGTGTGTTTGGTGCTCAGAAGGGCCTGCTAGCGGTCGAGAAACCCGGCGCCCATATGCTTGCCACTGCAAGTCGGCGAAGCTTGATGGCGATGTTGGTGCCGATGGTGGGGCGCGATCGCTTATGAGAAGGGCCTGCCAGCGCTGAAAAGGACCACGTTAGCAAATGGCCGCATCGCTCGACTTCTTCGGCGACGCGCCGGAGCCGCCGGCGCCGCCGACGCCCGCGCCGAAATCGCGCAC
The DNA here is from genome assembly GCF_000186865.1 of Aureococcus anophagefferens. Taxonomy (NCBI): domain Eukaryota; class Pelagophyceae; order Pelagomonadales; family Pelagomonadaceae; genus Aureococcus; species Aureococcus anophagefferens. Next base: position 197,600 of record NW_008705592.1, read on the forward strand.
GAAAGCCGCCGGCGCCGCGGCCGACGCCGGCGCGCCCGCGCCGTGGTCCGACGACGACGTGCGCGCCTTCCGGAAGCGCCTGCGGCTCCGCGTGGAGAGCGAGGACGCCGTGCCGCGGCCCTGGGCGTCCTGGGACGACGGCAACCTCGACGGCCGGCTCCGGGCCGCGCTCGAGGCGTGCGCGTGGCAAGAACCTACTTCCGTGCAGGCGCAGGCGTGCCCCGCGCTCGCCGCGGGCCGCGACGCGCTCGTGACGGCGCCGACGGGCTCGGGCAAGACGGGCGCCTTCGTCGTGCCCGCGGCGGCCTTCCTGCTCGCGCGGGAGAAAAAAACGCCTAAATTCCCCGCCGTCGCGATCTTAGCGCCGACGCGCGAGCTCGTCGCGCAGATCGCGCGCGAGGCGGCGCGCGTGCTGCGCGGCTGCGGCGTCGAGGACGCCGTCGCGGCGGCGCCCTGGAGCGGCGACGTCGTGGCGCGGAGCTCCGTGCTCGTGTCGACGCCCGCGCCGCTCCGCGAGCTCTACGAAGCGACGCCCAAGGCCGCGAGCGCGCTCCGGCGCCTCTTCGTCGACGAGGCGGACAAGCTCCTGGATCTGACGCCGACGGCGGGGCTCGCGGACGCGTCGACGCGGGCGCCGAACGCCTTCGTCGCCGACGTCGACGCGGTGCTGGGCGCGAGGCCGAAAAAGTGCGCGACGGCGCTCTTCTCGGCGACGATGAACGAGGGCGTCCGCGAGCTGGCGGCGAACTGCCTGCGCGCGGACCGCGTGGTGCTCGGCGTGCTGCCGAGCCTGGGCCCGCCCCTCGTGGAGCAGCGCTTCGCCTACGTCGGCGAGGACGGGAAGCGGGTCGAAGCGCTGGCGCGGGCGATCCGCGAGGGCTTCGCGCGGCCCCCCTGCCTCGTCTTCGCGCGGTGCGCGCCGGCGGCCGACGCCGCGGCGGCGCGGCTCCGCGCGCTGGGCTACCGCGCGGGCCGCCTCCACGGCGGGCTGGGCCCGCGGCAGCGCGCGGACGCGCTGAGAGATTTCCGAAAGGGAACGTCGTGGTTCCTCGTGTGCACGGACGTCGCGAGCCGCGGCCTCGACCTGCGGGCGCTGGAGACGGTGGTCAACCTGGACGCGCCGGCGTCGGCGGCGGACTACGTGCACCGCGTCGGCCGCGTCGGCCGCAACGGCCGCAACGGCCGCGCGCTGACGCTGTACACGAGCGACGACGCCGCGGGACTGCGCGCCGTCGCGAACATCGCCAAGCAGACGGGCTGCGCCGACGTGCCCCCCTGGCTCCTCGCGAAGACGACGAAGAAGGCCTGGGCCAACGCCGACCCCCGCGCGAAGCGCAAGCGCGACGCGCCCGGGTAAGGGGCGCCCTAGCGCGGAGGCGTGTGGTTCCGCGGCGTCGGCCGCGGCTGCCGAGTCGTGCCCGAGTCGGCGGGGAGGCGCGCGTGGCGGCGCCGACGGCGTGGGAGGCGCCGATCGTCGGCCGCGGCGCGGCCGCAGCACGAGCCCGTCGTCCGAGTTGGCGACGACCGAAGCCAGCCGCCGCCGCCGCCACGGGCGCCGCGTCGTGCAGCGTCGCGGCCGCCAGTGCCATCCGGCGATATACGAGCAGGAGGATGTCCGCCATGCAGCAGCGCCGCGGCAACGCCGCGGCGTCGAAGCGCGGGTCCGGCGGCCCGCCGTCGTCGGAGAAGAAGAAGCGGTCCGGCGGTCCGCCGCCGGCGGCCGACGCCATGGAGGACAGCGATTTGGAGTTCGAGGACGAGGCCGAGGACGAGTTCATCGTCGAGGACGAGGCCATGGGCGGCGACGACGAGGAGATGGACGAGGACGCCGTGCGCGCGGCCGTCGCCGCCGACGGGCGGGAGCAGGAGACGCAGCTATCCTGGGACCCGCGGAAGAACGTCGAGGGAGAGGGCGACCTCGAGTGCGACCCGCGCGCGTACAAGATGCTCCACCGCCTCGGCAGCGACTGGCCCTGCCTCTCCTTCGACCTCGTGCCCGACGGCGGCGGCGGCGGCCGCACGCGCTTCCCCCACGACCTCCTCGCCGCGACGGGCACGCAGGCGGGCCCGGGCGAGGCGAACAAGCTGACGTTCCTCAAGCTCGAGGGCCTGGGGCGCATGGAGGTCGAGGACAGCGACGCGTCCGACGACGACGACGACGACGACGAGGCGCGGCCGGCGACGGCGGAGCACGTCGCCTTCGCCCACCCCGGCGTCGCGCGGCGCGTCGCCTGCTCGAAGCCGTCGCCGGGTCTGGTGGCGACGTGGTCCGACGACGCGACGGTGCGCCTCTGGGACGCGCGCGACGAGTGCGCCGCGCTCTGCGCGCCGCACCGTTCGGGCCCGAGGCCCGCGGGGCTCAAGGCCCGGGACCCCTTCGCGGCCGCGACGCGGGCCGCGCCCGGCTACGCGCTCCAGTGGAGCCCGCTCGAGCCGTCGCGCCTCGCGTGCGGCGGCGACGACGGCGGCGTCGCCGTGCTCGACGCCGCGCTCGACGGCCGCGGCGCCGCCGTCGTCGCGCGCTGGGCCTGCCCGGGCGCCGTCGAGGACGTCGCGTTCTCGCCGACGGAGCCCACCGTGCTCATGGCCTGCGGCGCGGCGTCCGCGGCGCTCCGCGTCTTCGACGCGCGCCACGGCGACCGGCCCATGCTCGCGTTGGACGGCGCCCACGGCGCCGACGACGTCAACGCCATGTCGTGGAACAGCGCCGTCGCGTACCTCGTCGCGACGGGCGGCGACGACGGCGTCGCGCGGGTCTGGGACCTGCGGGCCTTTGGGAAGGACGCCAAGCCCGTGGGCCTCTTCGACTACCACAAGGGCGGCCACGTCTGCTCCGTGGCCTGGGACCCCCACGACGAGTCCGCGCTCGCCGTCTGCGCGGCCGGCGCCGCGGACGCGGTCTCGCTCTGGGACCTGTCCGTCGAGGACGACACGCCGCCGGGCATCCCCAGCGGCGCGTCCGAGTTCGGCGTGCCGCCCCAGCTCATGTTCGTCCACCAGGGCCTCCGCGACCCCAAGGAGGTCAAGTACCACCCCCAGATCCCGGGCCTCTGCATGACGACGGCGCTCGACGGCTTCAACGTCTTCATCCCGAATCTCTGAGAGGCCCCCCCCTCGCCTAAGTCGAGTCATCCGGCGCCTACGCCCGCGGGCCGGTGCTTGGGGACGGCGGCCGCGCGCATCGGGGCTCAGTAGTCGCCGAAGCCGAAGCTGCCGCGCGTGCGGAGGTGCTTGGGGCCGTCGAAGCGGCGGTCGATGGCGCGGCGCATCTTGTGCTTGGGCTTCCAGGACGGCAGATTCGCCCAGGAGGCCGTGTCCGCGAAGATGCCCGCGAGACGCTCGCGGCCCTCGGCGACCTTCGCCGACAGCTCGAAGTCGACCTTCGCCGGCAGCTCGAAGCCGCGCTCGGACTCGGAGGCCTCGTGGGGGTCGTTGCAGCCGTGGTCGACGCAGTCCTTGAGCATGCGCTGGAGCGCGCCGTCCGCGACGCGGTCGTCGGCCGCCGCGAGCGCGAGGACGAGCGGCAGCGCGAAGGTCGCGAGCTCTTCCGGGTCGTCCGTGCTGAACTGGCCTTCGCCGACGCCGATGGAGCCGAAGTCGCCGTTGGAGATGTCCTCGCGCGGGCAGCCGCGGAACGGAATCGCCCGCATGTCGTCCCACGTGTCGGCGACCGCGCAGAGCGTGCGGTGGCAGAGGTCGTAGCCCTCGCCCTTGCGCGCGACCGCGATGCAGGCCTCGGCGCGCTCGAGGCAGTCCTCCATGTACTTGTGCAGGAGCAGGCCCGTCGACTCGTAGCAATCGTGCCAGTTCCTGCGCGAACGGGGAGGCGGTCGGGCGGAGGCGAAGCGTCGCGCGTCGAGACGTCGAAACGAAGCGGCGCGCGCGCGCATGGGGACGCCGGCTCCGCGCGCGTCGACGTGCGACGCACAGGAGTTGACGAAGCGGCGCAGCGACGCCTCCGCCTGGGCGGGGTCGACGCCCGGCTCCTCCGTCGCGCTCCAGGGCCCGGCCATGGCGCGCGCGGCCTTGGCGGCCTTGCTCTGGCCGCCGGAAGCGCCGCCCGCGGCCTTGCGCTTGCCCTTCTGGTTGTTGGCGGGGTCCAGGAGGTAGCCGACGAGCACGCCCTTGGCGCCGGTCATCGGCACGCCTGCTGCTTTGCAGAGGGTCTTGAGCTCCGGCACGGTCTTCTTCTCGAGGTCGGCGCGCGTGGATGCGGTCGAATTGGTGGTGTCGGTGAGAGCCATGCTGATCGCGGTGGTGGGACGCTGCGCTTGGAAGCGCAAGTTCGAGCTGCGGCCAACTGTGGCCGCTGGGTTCGAACTGGGATTAGCCCCGCCGAAGTATTCAAGTAAAGGCCAAGTTCAGTGCACTTGCAGAGGCTTCTTGATCGACATCAGAAGCGATCGGATGGCGCATCGCGGACTCGTGGTGCTCGCGCCGCTGCTGGCCGCCGCCACGAACCCGCTGGTGCCGCACACGGGCATGGCGGACCCCCACGTGCACGTCTTCAACGGCACGCTCTACATGTACAGCACCCACGATCTCATCGAGCAGGGGGCGTCGGGCTGCTGCGGCGGCGACTGGTGGATCTGGACCGCGCCCTACCCCGGCGGCCCCTGGACGAACGTGTCGAGCCAGGGCCTGCCGGCCTGGACGCCCGAGTCGCTCAAGGAGACGAACAGCCTGTGGGCGACGGACGCCGCGGAGCACAAGGGCAGGTACTACTGGTACGTGTCCATCGGCGGCAAACAGATCGCCGTCTTCGAGGCCGACGCCCCGACGGGCCCCTGGCGGGACCCGCTCGGCGACTTCCTCCTCGCCAACGGCTCCTCCCTCAGCCCGCCGACGAACATCCGGGACCCGGGCGTGCTCCGCGACGACGACGGGCGCCACTATATCGTCTTCGGCGCCTGCGACGGCGCGAACCAGCCCGACGACGCGTGCTACTACGCGGCGGAGCTCCACGACGACATGATCTCCTACGAGCCGCCGCGCCACCTGTCCGTCAAGGGCGTGCTCGGCCACTTCGGCTACGGCAAGGCCGACGACAAGCCCTTTCTGCACAAGCGCGGCGACCTCTACTACCTGTCGTGGGGCTGCTTCTACGCGACGGCGTCCGAGGTCTTCGGCCCGTACCAGTACAAGGGCTGCATCATCGAGGCGGACCTCGTCGAAAAAGCATTCATGGTCGGCAACCAGACGGCGGAGCGGTCGCAGCGCTGGCGCTCGCCGGCGTCCCGCGGCGACTTGGACCGGGAAACCCGCGCGAGCGCAGGTTCTCGCACCACATCTACTACGACCGCCACTCGAGCTTCGTCGAGCACCTGGGCCAGTGGTACTTCTATTCGAACGACTACTCGCACAGCGACGCGCCCACGGGCGGCTTCCGCGACACGGTGGCGGCCTTTGTGCACTACCGCGACGACGGCACGATCGCGCCCGTCGAGATCACCGCGGCCGGCGTCGGGCCCCGCGACGCGCGCGCGCCGCTGCCCGCGGAGCAGTACCACCGCGTCGACGGCGCGCGCACGACCCAGGGCGGCTCGACGACGGGCTTCGTCGTCGGCGACGTCGCGGACGGGGCCGCCGTCGCCTACCGCGTCGACCGCGCGAGCCTCGGCGGCAGCGTCGCGCTCAACCTGACCTTCGCGAACGGCGGCGAGTGCGCGGGCGCCGCGACGCTCGCGGTCGCGGGGACGCCGCTCGCGACCTGCGCCCTCGCGCCCACGGGCGCCTGGGACATGTACGCGACCGTCGCCTGCGGCGCGGCCCTCGGCGCCGCGGCCCTCGCGGCGCCGGCGTCCGCGGACGGCGCCGTCGACGTCGCCGTGTCCTTCGCCGGCTGCGGCGGCGCGGCCTTCGCCAAGCTCGACACGCTCACCTTCGCGTGAGCACCCCCGCCGCGCCGGCGCACCCCCGGGAGAGATCCACGTGGGGCGGGGGTAACATATGCGCGCGCGCGTCCTAGATCGCGCCCGCGCCGCCGTCGAAGGCGCCGTCGGTCGCGTCGGCCTCGTCGCCGTGGACGAACGTGAGCTGCGTGTCGACGGCGTAGTTGTAGAGGCCCTTGCGGCCGAAGTCGACGAGGACGCGCTTCGCCGCGTTGGGCATCGTGAGCACGTTGCAGGGCCCGACGACGACGCCGCGGTCGCCGACGCGGACCGCGTTGTAGGCGACCTTGGCGACGACGCGCGTGCCCTTGGCGAAGTGGGGCGCCCCGGCGACGAGGGGCGCGTGCTTGAGGTGGCCCAGGGGCACGTCCTTGGCCGGCGCGCCGTTGGCGACGTCGACGGCGAGCGCGCCCGCGCGGCGGCCGAGCCCGAGCACGACGCCGCGGACCTTCTTGCCCAGGGCCGGCCCGACGACGACCTCGTCGCCGCGCACGAAGTTCGTGCCCTCGAGGAGCGGCGCGAGCTGGAGCTGCGTGTCGCAGCGGTAGTTGTACGCGGCCTTGTTCTCGAAGTCGACGAGCACGCGGAGGTCCGCGCGCGACATCGCGGGGTCGCTGCAGGGCCCGACGACGACGCCCCGGTCGCCGACGGTGACGGCCTCGTAGTCCACGGACGCGAGGACGACGTCGCCCTTCAAAATCGCGGGCGCGCCGGGCACGACGACGACGGGCGCCGCGCGCACGTCCGCGCCCGCGGACACCTCGGCCTCGACGCCGTTGGGGAAGCGCACGAGCAGCGCGTCCCGCAGGGACCGCGACCGGCCCCGGCCGACGACGACGCCGCGGTCGCCGACGTTGAACTTCCGCGGCCGCGCGGCCGTCGCGAGCACGCAGTCGCCCAGCACCTGCGCGGATGCCAAATCTTCAACCCGACTTCAATGTGCGCGCGATCGAACGGTGTGGAACACAGTATGTCGCTGTGCTTCGAGAACTTGACGAGAGCGATCGATTCGTCCAAGAATCAGCCGAATCGACGTCGATGTGACCGAGCTCGAGAGTTCTCAAGTTTGGTGGGGACCCCCCGAACCGGCGGTCGGAATCCACGCCGCCCAGCGCGTGGCCGCCCAAAATGGGCGCGCGGCGCGCCTGCTGGCCCTTCGTGTAGACGTAGGTGCCCTTGCCGTCGTCGAACTTGATGCGGCAGCGCTTGTGCGGCGCCTTCTCCGACGAGTCCTCGCAGGGCCCGACGACGACGCCGCGGTCGCCGACCATGACGCGCTTCCACGCCGTCGCGGCGACGACGAGGTCGCCGACGGCGAGGTCGTACTGGAGGGGCAGCTGGCCCGCGGCCCGCGGCGCGCCCTGGCCCGACGCCCAGGGCGCCGCCGCCGCCGCCGCGCCCGAGCTCTGGCCCCAGAAGCGGCCGCCGGAAGAGCTAGCGGACCGCGACCGCTCGGGCGTCATGGACCGGCTCCGCGGCGGCGGCGGCGGCGCGCTCGCCTGGGCCCCGCTCGCGGCGCCGTGGAGCGTGTCCCAGCACGCGCGCGCGCGCTCGAGCAGGGACCGGTTCGCGCCGTCGACGCCGAGGTGCTGGCACGCCTGGTCGACGACCTGCGCGACCGTGCCCGCGACGCCGAGCTCGCGCCGCAGGCTCGCGACGATGCGGTTCAGGGGCGGCGCGCCGTCGGGGGACGGCGCGTCCGGGGCCGGGGGCAGCGCCGCGCCGTCCGCGAAGACGGGCACGGCCTCCGCGAAGACCGCCGGCGGGCCGTCGTCGAAGCCGTTGGCCGCCATGGCCGTGGCGATGACGGGCCGCGCGGGGCCCGTGGGGGGGACCCCGCCGCCCGCGCCGCCCCCGGACGAATTCGTCATCGTGTTGCCCATGGTCCCCGCGGTGGAGCGCGTCCACCCGAGCAGAACTCCCTCCACCCGGGGGGCAGCCCGACGGGTACTTTTTCGCGCCGGAGGTGAAGCGGGTGACGGCACCGAGCGAAGGTGCACTTCGCGTCACGGACTTCCGAACTGGGGCAGCCCCTATGGACGCGGCCGCGGACCTCGCGCGGCGAGTGTAGCGTCGCGGACTTCCGAGTGCGGGCAGCCCCCCTATGGACGAGGCCGCGGACCTCGCGCGGCGTTCGCCGCTGTCGCCGCCGCTCCTCGCCGCGGCGCGGGCCGGTGCGATCGTCGCGCTCGCGGCCATGTCCGTGGCGACGCTCCACGCGCAGCTCGTGCCGTCCTTCGCCATCGCCTGCGACGCGCGCTACAGCGTCGCCCTCCGGGCCCTGGGCCGCCAGCTCACGCTCTTCGACGACGGCAAGCGCATCCGGGGCAAGTTCAACGTCTTCCGGACGACGCGCGAGCTCTACGACCGCGAGTCCTACGTCCTCGCGGCCGTCGTGGGCGGCCTCAGCGGCGTCTGGCCGCACCTGAAGCTCGGCGCGGTCGCGTGCGGCGTCGTCGCGAGCCGGGGCGGCCCCCTGCGGCCGCGCTGGCATCTCCTCACGTACCTGGGCCGCTTCGCCTTCGTCGACGTCATGATCGTCGCCGTGCTCGTCGCCTGCGGGCGCTTCGGCCTGGCCTACGACGACCTCGCGGCCGCGCGGCGGCCGGGCAGCGGCAACGAGACGGCCGTCGAGCCCGTGTCCGTCGACTTCGACTTCGCCTTCCGGTCCCGGCCCTGCCGGGGCGTCTTCTGGTACACGGCGGCGGTCTGCGGCTCCCAGCTCCTCTGCCACGTCGTCCTGAGCCTCCTCGTCGGCGACGCCGCGCCGCCCCAACACAAGGACGCGGCCTACGGCGCGACGGACGCCGCGGCGCCGCTCCTCGCCGACGGCGCGCCGGCGTGGACCGGCGGCGACGCCGAGGCGCCGGCGCCCGCCGGCGACGCGCCCGCGTGGTCCGCGGAGCCCGCGGAGGACAAGACGCGCGGGCCCGCGGAGAGCCGCGAGGCCGCGGCGCCGCGGCGCGACGCGCGCACGGCGTCCCTCGCCGAGGAGCAGCTCGCCTGCTGCGCGGCGGAGGCCGAGGAGTGGTCCGTGGGGCTCGTCTGCGTCTGCTTCCTCGCGCTCTTCGTCGCCTTGCGCGTCGCGCTCGGCTCGGACCGCGCGCCGCCGGTGCTCACGCTCACGGAGGAGCTCGAGGCCACGCTCACCGTCGCGGACCTCCACGGCAAGCGCTACGACCTGCCGGCCTGGGTCGAGCAGGTCGGCGTGTCGCTGCGGCGGTCCTACGAGCGGCCCCTGTCCGTCGCGGGCTTACTGCGCGACGTCGACGAGCCCGCGTCGGGCGTCGCGCCGCCGCGGCGCGCGGGGGGGCTGCGGCGGCGCGCCGTGCTCTTCGCGGTGACGCTGCCGCTCTGCCGCGTGCTCGCGGTCTTCGGGGCGTTCCTCGTGCCGGGGCGCGTCCTGCGCTACGCCGCCGTGGCCGTCGTCGACGCGCTCGGCGTCTTCGCGGCGGCGGACGCGCTCGTCTGCGCCGTCTTCGTCGCCGCGGTGGACCTGCCGAACCTCTTCACGCACCTCGTCCACGACTCGCTGCCGGGCTTCCTCAAGGAGGCGTTCACGTTCACCATGTCCGTCGACGGCGCGTCCATGGCCGTCGTCGCGGGCATCGTCGCCTTCGAGGAGCTCTTCGCGCGCTTCCTCGCGCGGCCCGCGCTCGCGCGCGCGCAGCGGCGGGACTGGCCCCACGACGAGCGCGCGCCGCCGGCGTAAAACACGGGCTCCTTCGCGTCCCGCGGCTCCAAAAAAGGTCCCTTAGGCGGGCCACCAGGCCGGGTAGGCGAAGACCCAGGGGGGCTGGACGCCCGACGCCTCGAGGACGCTCTGGAGCACGCCGGCGACGCCGTCGCCCGCGAGGAGCGCGGCGCCGAAGAGCTGCGCGCGCCGGTCGCGGTGCTCCGGCGCGACGCGCCCCCACGCCGCGAAGACGCCGAGGCCCAGCAGCGAGCAGAAGACCTGGCCCGAGAGGAGGATGAGGCCGACGCCGAAGGCGATGCCCGACGGGATCATCGGCTCGACGCGCGCGGGCGCCTGGGCAGGACAAGAGTGCGAAATTCCCAACTTCAAAGGCTCCTAGCTCGGCCATTTTCCACTCGTTTCGGCTGATTTTTGGACGAGCGATCATCTCTCGGAGCGCTCTCGAAGCGTGGGTGCTGTTTCCGAAACGCGCGCGCGCGAAACACTCAAGTTGAAGCGACGTTGAATCACCCTTGTCCTGCCCTGGCGGGCGCGAGGTCCCGCGCGACGTCGAAGCCGACGGCGGCCGCGCCCGTCGCCGCGGACAGGGCGAGGCAGTGGCGCGGGAGCGCGCCGAGGCCGCCGGCGAAGGCGAAGGCGAGGCCCCGGTAGGACTTGGCGATGACGCAGGGCAGGTCGGCCGACGGCAACGGCACGCGGTCGACGTACCACGCGTACAGGACCGCCGCGGAGACGACGGACGCGGCCGCGCCGACGCACTGGGCGGCGAAGACGGCCTTCGGCGGCGCGCCCACCAAGTGCGCCGTCTTGAAGTCGCGCACGAGGTCGAGCGCCTGGTCGATGACGGCCGTCGACAGCGCGCCGAGCGCGAGCACCGGCACGACTCTCGGCTCGCCGTACCAGGCGGCGAAGAGGATGATCATGACCTTGCCGCAGGAGCTCGCGACGTTCGACCCCGTCGTGCCCACGGCGACGGTGATGCCCAGGGACCAGAGCGGCGCCGCGAGGAGCGCGACGGCGGTCATCGCGTACGAGCACCCGAAGAGCGGCGGGAGCGCCAAGAGCGCGACGAGCGACGCCGCGGCCCAGGCCGCGACCCAGGCCCGCGTCGGCGGCCGCCAGGCCGCGGGGGCCGCGGCGCCGCCGAGGAGCGCCGCGCCGAGGTCGCCGCCGCCGCCGTCGTCGCCGCGGGGCTTCCGCCGCGGCCGGAGCCGCGCCGCGAGCCGCAGCACCTGGTAGACGGCGTCGAGGGCGATGGCGAAGATGGCGGGGACGTAGTAGTAGGCCTCGAGGCCCTCGAAGCCCGCCGCGCCCGGTGCGTACCAGTCGCCCTCGCGCGCCGCGGCGACCGGGATGAGCACCCCGGACGCGAGGATCGCGCCGAGCGCCTCGGAGAGGATGAAGCGCGCGTCGACGATGAAGCCGTGGCCGAAGGGCGCCACGCTCAGGTGGAGGGACCACTTGTGCCGCGCCTGGGCCCGCAGGCCGAAGACGGCCAGGCGCTCGACGCCGCTCCAGCACCACGCGCCCGTGGCCCAGGCCGCCGCGGGCAGCGCGCATGCGAGCAGGAACCGCGGCGCGCCGTCGTCGCCGCCGCCGTGGAGCGACTCGATGGTCCTCGCCGCGGCGACGGCGTAGGGGAACGGCAGCGGCTCGTCCTCGACGTACCTCCGCCGCAGCGGGATCGCCAAGGCGAAGCCGATGAAGCAGAGCGCGCCGCAGTAGGCCAGGAGGCGCGGCACCGTCGGCGCCCAGGTGTCGACGTCGCCCTCGAAGCCCACGGCGTCGCGCAGCTCCGCCTGCATCGCCAGGACCGCGAAGGGCAGCGAGCTGCCCCAGATCATCGCCGTGGCCGCGACGGCGGCCGCCATGAGCACGCAGGTCTCCGGGGCCGTCGGCGGCGGCGCGCCGGACGCCCGCGACCAGAGCGACAGCGCCGCGTAGCCCAGGATCGCCGCGGAGATGTTGTTCGTCACGGTCCAGCCGTACTTGAGCGCGAAGTAGATGTTCTCGAGGGTCGTGACCGTGCCGATGGCGAGGCCCAGGGCGACGGCCCGGAGCGTCAGGCCCTCGTAGCCCGACGGGTCCGCCGCCGCGCCCTCGGCCTCCAGCGGCTCCCGCTCGTCGCCGCCGTGGGCCACGACCTGGGCGCACATCATGTGCAGTGCTGCCCAGCTTCTTCAACTTGAAGTTCAAGGTCGCCGACGGTGTGAAACTTGTGCGCATGTTGACCCACGCGCGCATCCACGGCGCCATCCAGCTTATACTTGCGAACTCACAGCTCGACGACCCTGAGACCGCGCGCCGCGACGTCGCGCGGGAGGCACGTCGGCGCGTGCGCGTCGAAGGTCCGCCGGAGCTCGGCGACGTAGGCGTCGAAGACGGCGCGGACCTCGGCGTCCGACGGGTCGGCTTTCGGCCCTCCCACGTCGACTACGTCGCCCCAGCGCACGTGGAGCGCGGTCCGGCGGGGCAGCGGCCAGCACCAGGGCAGGCCGAAGCGGCCCGTGCAGACCGGGAACGTGAGGCCCGTGAGCCGCCTGATCGCCGCCGTGACGCGCTCGCAGCCGTCGACGCGCTCGTACATCTGGTTCTCGCCGAAGATGTAGAGGGGCATGAGGGGCACGCCGTGGCGCATCGCCAGGCGCACGAAGCCGAGCTTCTTCGAAAAGAAGGCCTGCTCGCGGTCGTGGCGCGTGGCCGCCTGCTCGCGGACGCCGCCCGGGTTGATGGCGACGGACGCGCCGCTCCCGAGGAGGCGCTCGAGGGACGCGCGGTCCACGGGCCGGCCGTTGGCCAGCGTGAAGTGCTCGCCGAGCCAGGGCAGCGCGAAGAGCGCGGGCAGCGCCATGCCGTACCACGGCCGGCCGTGCGGTTTTCCCGCCACGGCCCAGCCGCCCATGATCATCGACGCCGTGAAGGAGATGAAGCCGTGCGGGTGCCAGACGTAGACGACCTGGCCGCCCCGCCAGGCCATGCCCGCGCCGCCGAAGGACGCGACGGCCACGCCGGAGACGTGGCGCGCGATGAACGCGCTCGCCGCCGCGCTGAACCGCGCGAGCCATCGCGGGCCGACGTCCTCGCCGCGGCGCACGGCGCGGCGCAGCAGCGCGAGGCGGCACTGTAGCCAGCAGCCGTAGCCCGCGACGACGAGCACGGCCGTGCGCAGATCCATGTGCATTGCGAGTGCTGCTAGGCTAGGAGAGGTTAACAGCTAGAGGGCCTACCCGGGGGGTTTGCGGCACCAGGCCTTGCGGCACTGGGACTCCAAGCCTAGCCGCGACCGCCACGGGCGGCCGGGCTGGCATCTAGCTCCGAGGGGCCAGGCGCGCGGGGGCTCACTCGCAGTCCGTGGACTCGCTTCGCGGCCCGCGCGGACATGCCATACTCAGGGCGGGTCCGGTTTTCCATCCAGCATTGGCGCTGCAACCTCAAATCGCGATCAATCGTCAAGTTGCAACCCGCCTCGCAAAACGCAATGGGCTGCCCCGCTTACATGTAAGACACGAGCTCGTACCATGGTCGCCGCGGGCGTGCCCGGCGCCGCCTTCAGCCGCGACCCGAGCGCCGTCGCCTTCGGGCGCGTCGAGCGGCTCACGGACCGCGTCTGGCTCGTCGTCGAGCGCGACGACGACGCGCCCGTCTTCCTCTACGTCGTCGTCGGCGCGAGCCGCGTGCTCCTCGTGGACAGCGGCGCCGGCGGCGAGCCCTACGGCGACTGGCTCGACGGCTTCCTCATGGGCGCCGCGGGCCTCGACGCGGCGGCGCGGCCGCGGACGTGCGTGAACCTCGACGGCGGACTCCGCCACGTCGGCGGCAACGGGAGCCTCGGCGCCGCGACGACGATCGCCGCGAGCGGCCGCGACCGCGCGTTCACGGCGGCCGCGCGCGACGCCGCGCGCCGCGAGGCGCGGCGCCGCGGCCGCCGCGACCTCGAGCCCTACGACGTCGGCGCGTGGCTCGACGACGGCGCCTCGCTGGACCTCGGCGGCGGCGACGCCGTCCGCGTCGTGCAGACGCCGGGCCACGCGCCGGACGCGCTCTGCCTCTGGTACGCGCGCGACGCGATGCTCTTCGCCGGCGACCTCGTCTGCCCGCGCGCGCCCGTCGACCTCGCGCGCGACGGCGGCGACCTCGTCCAGTACCTCGCGAGCCTCGTCAAGCTCAACGCGCTCCTCGCCGGCCGCGCGTTCGTCGTCGCCTGCGGCCGCGGGTCCGCGGACCTCCCCGGCGCGGCGCTCCTCGACCTCCAGGCCCTCGTCGACGACGCGATCACGGGCGCGGCGACGCCCGAGCCGCCGCCGGCGGGCCTCGAGGGCTGGCTTTTCGCGCGCGGCGACCTCGCCTTCACGACGCGCCGCGGCCGCTACGAGGCCCCCGTGCCCGAGGCGCGGCCGCCCCCGACCCCGCGGTAACGAAGGCCGCGTCGTTACGGGCGGCGCGCGGGTCGGCCGGCGGCGCCCGAGTGTCGGCGCCGCCGGCGTCATGGGGCGCGCCCATCGCCCGCTAGTCCGCGGCGACGTCGACGTCCGCGGCGTCGACGGCGCCGAGGAGCGCCTCGACGCGCGGCGCGAGGTCCCGCGGGTGCGCGTTCTCGTGCGCCTCGACGGCGCCGTCGCGCGACACCAAAAAGTAGGCGCCGAAGTTCCACGAAATCTTGCACGGCGCCTCCCGCTTCAGGTACGAGAAGACGGGGTCGACGGCCGCGCCGGAGACGTCGCACTTACGCATGAGATTGAAGGCGCCGACGGCCGACGCGTCGCCGAGCGCCGGGTCCAGGAAACCCCTGGACCGCGCAAAGGCCTTGATCTCCGATTCGGCGCCCGGCTCCTGGCCCATGAACTGGTTGCACGGGAAGCCGACGATCGCGAGGCCGCGGCCCGAGAACTGCGCGCCGAGCTTCGCGAGGCCCTTGTAGTGGCTGTTCGTCTTGCCTCATCTCGACGCCAAATTCGTGACGCAGACGACCTGGCCGCGGAAGGCCGAGAAGCGCACCTCCGCGCCGTCGATGTCCTCGCTCATGAGGTCGTGGAACCCGCCGACGTGCGCGCAGGGCGGCTCCTTGCTCGCGAAGACGCCCATGGTCCGCGCGACTCTGGAGAGCAGCTTCGCAATGGTGGCGGCGCTGGCGCTGGCGCTCTGCGACGACGATGATGACGACGACGATGATGACGAGGTCCGCGGAAGACTCTGCCGGCTAAGCTAAAGTTAACCGGTTCAAAGAGCAGCGAAGCCGTGAAGTTTTTACGTCACGGCATCGCCTCGCTCCGGGCTCGGACGCGCGATGCAGCGGTTCCAGGACTTGGCGCGGCGCTCGGTCTGTGGACCATGTCGCGCCTTGGGCCCGGCTGCGAGTCGCTCGGGAAAGACCATCGGTCGAAGGCGAGCAACTTAGTTCGCGTCGGGACAGCCCGTGGATGACGAGAACGGCCATTAACGGTGAGGGGCGACCGACGAGGGGCCCAACTTAGTTCCAGGGGGCGTTTGGTGCGAACAACTTCGAAGAAACACCCCCTGGAATGTCGCTCCCGAGGGGGCTGTCCGGGTTTGTTCGCACATACGGCCTCATGCATTGCGCGGTGAGCACCGTGTCGCCCACGGCGCCGCGCGCCTCCCGGAGCCGGTGAGGTGATCTCGATCAAATCCGCTCGAGCCGAAGAGCTGCCGCGAGGGCATCTGATCGCCCTCATAACGAACGATTCCCGACGCTCTGTGACTCGAAGGGGAACGAAAGTCGGGTCGGGGGAAGCTGCCCCGCCCCATTCCACCCCCTGGGGCTGCCCGTTTGCGTCGCCTCGCAATCGTCCGGATGTCGCGTCTTTTCATGTGCCTCACCCACATGTTTGCGGACCTCAAATCCACTGGGATCGTTGCACGTCGCTGCATATTCGAGGAGCGCGGGGTCCTCTAAGGTGGAGATTCCATCATCGGCCGCTGAAATGCTCGCACGAGAGACCGTCTCTTAGCTACGGATTACTGCATCATTGCTTCATAGATGTGCTTGTTCAACGACGGCTCATTCGCAGCCGTAGCCGGTGGTGAATTGCCGCAGCACTTCACTCACACTTCATGAAGTCTTCGACAAAGAGGAGGCCAGCTCTTATTACACGGCGAAGCTGCCGCCCGCGTCCCCGACGTTGCGGCTCTTGAAGATGCGGACGAGGGCGTTGGTCACCGTCGACGGGACGACGTCCTTCTTGCGGCACGCGGCGCCGCACGTCGGGCACTCGTGGGACCGCTCGAAGGCCGCGTCGACGCAGCCCAGGCAGAAGATGTGGCCGCAGGGCAGGGCCGCGGCGTCGTCGAAGAGCGCGCCGCAGCGGCCGCAGGACAGCGTCGCCGCCATGCGCGCGAGCACCGCGCCGTCGACGCGGACCGGCGGCGGCGCGTCCGCGTCGTCCGGTGCGCGCGCCGCGGCGGGCGCGGCGTCGCCGCGCGCCGCGGCGGCCCAGAGCGCGCGGCCGTAGGCCGACGACGGGTTGCGGAGCGAGTTGCAGCGCCGCTTCACGTGCTGGTCCGTGCGGCCCGGGAGCCCCTGCGCGATGCGCGCCCACCTGCCGCCGTGGTCGACGTACGCGCGGAGGAGCGCCGCGTCCTCGGCGCGCGTCCACGGCGCGCGGCTCAGCGCCGGGTCGCACTGCTGCATCCACCGCTCGCGGCACTGCTTCGCGTTGCGGCCCGTTTCGTGGAACTCGCGAGCGACGGCCTGCCAGTCCGCGCCGCGGAGCTCCACGGCGCGCCGGAGGCGCCGGTCCTCGAAGGCGCTCCACTTGCGCCGCCGGTTCCGCTCGCGCGCCTCGGCGCCCGGGTCGTTGAGGTAGATGACGGGGCCGGGCCGCCGGCGCGGCGGCGACGCGTCCGTGAGCCCCGCGAGCAGGCCGATCGCGTCCTCGACGGTCGTCGCCGGCGGCGGCGCCGCGGGCGGCGGCGGCGGCGGCCGGGGCGGCCCCGGCTCCGGCCCCGGCTCCGGCCCCGGCTCCGGCCGGGCGACGCGCAGCTTCGTCGAGATCTCGACGTCCGAGTCGAGGCGCACGCGGAACTCCTCGTCGTTGATGCGCGCGATGATGATCCCCGAGGCGCCGCTGTGGGCGCCCTGGGTCAGGGCCACGCGGGCGCCGATGAGCTCGGACATGGGCCGCGACGGCGCGTCGATGAGGCGTCGCCCCGACCCGACGAGTCGCGCGACCCGATGAGATTCTCGCGACTTGGCCGAGCTTGCCGCACCAGCTTACTTTTCCGATGCTATGGCTCGGCGCCCGCCCTGCGCGCGCCCCGGGCGGCGGGCCCCGGGCCCCGGTCGCGGTTGTCGCGGCCCCGGCGCGGTGTCCGCGGCCTGCGGCGCGCGCGGGGCAGCCCTCGTCGGCCCGTCGGCGGCGGCGGCGCGGGCCGGGCTGCCACACGGTGGCGGGTGCCGGGGCGAGGACTTCGGCGTCACTGCGGCGGCGCGCGGATGCTCCGACACCCTTTCCGGCGTCTGCGGCGGTCGGGTTCGCGCGTGGGGGCGCGGGGCGGCCCGGACGCCGCGGACTTTTTTTTGGGAATTTTAACGAATGCTCGCACCTGCTCAGGCGTGGCACCCTGGTTGGCTGGCGCCGGTGCGGCTTTGCTCTCTTCCCGCGGACCGATGCGGCGCTCGGGACGACGTGGCACTCTGACTGGCCGGCGCTGTTGGCTCTCGAAGACCTCCGGGCGGCCTTTGGCCCGCGGATTTTTTCTTTTCTTTTTTTTCTACGGGCCGGTGCGACACTCGGACAACACCAGGGTTTTTCAGCATGATTCTCATCATCACATGCTTTTTCCCCTAGTCCTCCGGAAGCGGCCCTCCAGAGCTGGAGCAAGGTCTTCCCGGGGGGTGCGGTGGCCTCGTCTTCCCAGCCTCGTGTCAAAGGACAAGGCTGTAGTCGACAAAGGGGCGGTGTCAATCCGGTTCCGCATCGTCGACGAGCTCCTGCCCAAGAGCACGATGCCGCCAGACGGCGGTCCCAGGTCGCGGACCGAGGTCCCGGCTGCGTACGGACCCCTGAAGCGGTGATCCCCTCTGGGTGGCGGCGAACCGAGAAGGCCGCTCAAGTGAAAGGCGGGCGCCGGGGGGAACGTGGTTCTCTGACCCTGACGGCGGCGTCGGCGCGGTGTCTAGAAACCTCGTGCGTTCTGGCCGTGTCCGGCGCCAATGCTGGATGGAAAACCGGACCCGCCCTGAGTATGGCATGTCCGCGCGGGCCGCGAAGCGAGTCCACGGACTGCGAGTGAGCCCCCGCGCGCCTGGCCCCTCGGAGCTAGATGCCAGCCCGGCCGCCCGTGGCGGTCGCGGCTAGGCTTGGAGTCCCAGTGCCGCAAGGCCTGGTGCCGCAAACCCCCCGGGTAGGCCCTCTAGCTGTTAACCTCTCCTAGCCTAGCCGCGGCCGTGCCGCGCGACGGTTCGGTCGGTTGGGTATGGCCTGAAGGCTGCCCCGGGGCGCTCACGATCATGAACGTGTCCAAGCTCGACCGCCTGCGTCGCTCGTCGTCGTCGGGGTCGCTGCAGCGGCTCTCGTCGTCGGGCTCCCTCGCGCGGCACGGCGGCGCCATGCTCGCGCCCGACGACGGCGAGCCGCCCCCGCCGCCGAGCGACGACGACGACGACGACCCGCCGCCGCCGCCGCGCGACGACCCGCCGGTGAAGCCGAGCGCCTTCGTCATCGGCGCCCCGGCGCCGGGCGGCGCGCCGCCGGCGGACGCGCCGACGCCGGCCTACTCGGCCGCGTTCGCCTGGAGCCCGTCTTCGCTCTCCGACGCGGCCCACTTCTCGCCCGACGCGCCGCGCCGCGAGGCCGCGAGCCCGCCGCCCTCGCCGCCGCCGCCGCCCGAGGCCGCGAGCCCGCCGACGACGCCGCCGCCGGAGTCGCCCGCGTCGCCCGCGCCGCCGCCGACGCTCGGGTCGCCCGCGTCGGGGCCGCCGCCGACGTTCCGGTCGCCGCCGCCGCGGTCGCGTCGCCGCCGCCCGCGGAGGCGCCGCCGCGGTCGCCGTCGCCGCCGCCCGCGGAGGCGCCGCCGCCCGCGGAGGCGCCGCCGCCGCCGCCCGCGTGCCCGTCGCCGGCCGTCGGCAGCGGCCGCAACTTCGCGCGGAAGCGGCAGCAGAAACGCCCGGACCCGCCGCGCGACGCGCCGCCGCCGCGCGGCGGCGGCCTCCTCGACGGCGGCGCCGCGGCGCCGCGGCCCGAGCCCCGCGCGCGGAGCCGCGCGGCGCCCGGGGACGGCGGGCCCGCGCCCGCGGCGGCGCCGGCGACGGAGGACCGCGCGGCGCGGCGCCTCGCGGCGCGCGAGCGCGGCTTCTCGACGTCGTCGGCGCCCTACGCGTCCGCGGAGCGCGCGCGGCGGCAGAAGAAGGCCGAGAAGGACCCGGGGCCCGGCGCGAACCCCTTCATCGTCGCGAAGCTCCGCAAGATCTACGCCGAGAAGTCGGCCAAGTCGCCGGAGGAGGCCGAGCGCGTCATCGCGGCCTTCGCGGGCCGCGAGGCGACGCTCCTCGCGAAGGTGCGGCGCAAGTACTGCCCCGAGGAGGCCGCGCGCGAGGCGCCGGGCGCCTTCGATAAGGCGCCCCACTAGGCACCGGGCCGGTCGTCGCGGTCGTCGCGCGCGCGGCTCGCGGGGCGCCCGGCGCCTCGAGGATCGCGCTCCGCTGCCCGCGTAGGCGCGGTCGTCGTAGAGGCGCCCGCGCGCGGCGCCGGGGCACGCACGGCCGGGCCGGATATGGGCTGGCCCGCCGCGCCGGGGATGGCGCGCGGCGGACGCGCCTCGCCGAACTCACGCGTGGCCTCGCGATGCACGGGGGGAGCTTCTCATGTTCAACCGACGCAAGCGCTGCCGCTTGTCGAGCAACGAATCGTAGTGTTACCTCGATCGGCGGCGGGCGCGAGTTTTGCTCGGCCCGCGGCGGTGGAGCGCCGCGGCGGCTTGGCGAGGCCGTTGGCGTGGGGCAGCGACGTCGCGCTGAACGCGGCGTCGGGAGCCCCGGGGGATAAATCTCTCAAAGGGGGGGGGGGGGGTGGGGGTA
>NW_008705592.1:217270-218446 GCF_000186865.1 Aureococcus anophagefferens
GCCGCGTGCGGGTAGGGAGCGGCGCGTCTGCGGCTCGCCGCGGGGCATGGGCCCGCGGCGCCGTCCGACGCGCCCCCTCCGGTCCGCGGCCCGCGGGGCCTTCTGCCACGGGGCATGGGCCCGCGGCGGCGGGCGCCTCCTTTAGAGGCAGGGGCCTCCCGCGTCCTTGTCGACGGCCCAGGACGGGCACGACTGAAGACCCGAGTCGTAGAACATGTCGTCCATGCGCGTCACCTTCGACGTGTTCCAGGCGCTGATGTTCTGGTTGAAGGTGGAGGCGGCCCGGAACATGTGGAACATGTCCGTCACGGACGACGTGTCCCAGCCGCCGACGTCCTGGTTGAAGGAGACGGCGTTGTTGAACGCGTGGTTCATGTCCGTGACGGACGACGTGTCCCAGGCGCCGATGTCCTGGTTGAAGGCGCGAGCATAGCCGTCATCGCCGTCGTCGCCGTAGCCGTAGTCGGGGTTCGTGGTGGGGAGGTAGAACGCGTGGACTATGCTCGTCACCTTCGACACGTCCCAGGCGCCGATGGCCTGGTTGAAGGAGACGGCGCGCAACGCGTGCGCCATGTCCGTCACGCTCGACACGTCCCAGCCGCCGATGGGTTGGTCGAAGGCGTCGGCGCCGGAGAACGCGCCTTGCATGTTCGTCACGCTCGACACGTCCCAGTCGCCGATGGGTTGGTTGAAGGCGTGGGCTTCATTGAACGCGTAGCGCATGTCCGTCACCTTCGACGTGTCCCAGCCGCCGATGGGTTGGTTAAATTCGCTAGCAGGATAGAATACATCTCTCATGGTTGTCACGCTCGACGTGTCCCAGCCGCCGATGTTCTCGTTGAACGTCTCGTCGGAGAGCAGATTCTGCATGTCCGTGACGTTCGACGTGTCCCAGACGGGGAGGCGGCCGTACTGGACCTTGGCGCTCGTCGCGTTCTCCTTCCAGGCGACGAGCATGGTGTTGAGCTCGTCGCTGTCCGCGACGAAGTACATCGCGTCGGTACCGTCGCACGCGAAGCCGGCGGGGCACGCGAGGCACGCGTTCGCGTCGACGTACTTGTCCGCGGCGCACTTGGTCGCGGTGGTGCCGTCGCACGTGTGGCCCGCGGGGCAGTCCGCGCACTCTCTGCCCTGCAGGTGCTTCTCGGCGGCGCACGCGTCGACGAAGAGACCGTC
>NW_008705592.1:218496-221386 GCF_000186865.1 Aureococcus anophagefferens
ACGCGACGTTCTCGGTGCTCGTGTCGGACGCCTCGAGGCCCTTGAGCACCGACGCGACCCCGTTCTTCGCGACGGCGAGCGCGGCCGATGAGGCCGCCGGATGGAGGTGCTTGAAGACCTCGACCACGGCCTCGACCGGGTCGGCCTTCGTGTTCAGCTTGACGACCCCCGCCGCCGCGGCGAAGGTGACGATCCAGGGAAGCAAGAGCGCGCGGACGATGACGTGCATGGTTGAGTCTGCGAGTGCCTGCGGGGGAATCGACGCGGTTCCGCGGCGACGATCGACGGATATGGCGCGCGAATCAGGGGTTGAAGACCGTTCAGGCACGTGCGCCGACGGCCGGGAGGCCGGCGCGTTCGGGCGCTCGGGCCCGGAGGCCGCCATCGACGGCGCCACGCTCCGGGTGTGGTCTTAGGGGTGTGGGCGGGGTGAGGGGGGGGAGGCGACCGGCGAGTGAGCTTGAAGTCGTCGAGGGAGGTGCGCCCTAGTTAGCATGGGGGCATTCCGCGGTCTCGTCGGCCCAGGACGGGCAATCCTGAAGACCCGAGTTGAAGAACGCCTTGGTCATGTCCGTGACGGACGACGTGTCCCAGGCGCTGATGTTCTGGTCGAAGGCGGCGGCTTCGTAGAACATCCAGCTCATGCTCGTCACGGACGACGTGTCCCAGGCGCCGATGTCCTGGTCGAAGGCGGAAGCATAGACGAACAAGTCGGCGTAGGCGAACGTGTAGCCCATGTTCGTCACGGACGACGTGTCCCAGTCGCCGATGGGTTGATTGAAGCGGTAAGCTTCTTCGAACATGCCGACCATGTCCGTGACGGACGACGTGTCCCAGGCGCCGATGTCCTGGTTGAAGGCGGAATCTCTAAAGAACGTGTCGCTCATGTCCGTCACGGACGACGTGTCCCAGCCGCCAATGTCCTGGTCGAAGCGGTAAGCTTCTTCGAACATGGAGCTCATGTCCGACACCGACGACGTGTCCCAGGCGCCGATGTCCTGGTTGAAGGCGTAAAAGCCGTAAAAGCCGTAGAACATGTCGCTCATGTCCGTCACGGACGCCGTGTCCCAGCCGCCGATGTCCTGGTTGAAGGCGATGCAGTTACAACCGTCATAAACAGAGAACAGGCTGCTCATGTCCGTCACGGACGACGTGTCCCAGGAGCTGATGTGCCCGTACTTGGCTTCCGCGCTCCAAGCGTCGTCGATCCACCCGTTGACCGCGATCTTGAGCTCGTTCAGGTCCGTCGGAGAGAACGTCGCGTCGATGCCGTCGCACGCGAAGCCGGTCGGGCACTCGAGGCACTCGTTGTTCTCGACGTACTTGTTGACGTCATCGCACACGGCGTTGACGCCGTCGCACTTCGCGCTAGCCGGGCACTCGAGGCACTCGTTGTTGTCGACGTACTTGTTGACGGCGCACGTCTTGGTGACGCCGTCGCACGTGTAGCCGTTCGGGGACCCGACGGGCTACGGCGGCTGGGACGACGACACCCTCGACGACGAGGCCCAGCCGCCCAAGGTCTTCAAGCTGCCGGTCGTGGTCCTCGTGCTCATCACGATCCTCAACGACGGCACGATCATCTCCATCGCCTACGACGCGGTGAAGCCGTCCAAGTTCCCGGAGAAGTGGCGCATGCCCCAGACCTTCGCCATCGCCTTCATTTTAGGCGGCGTCGCCTGCGTGTCGTCGCTGCTCCTGCTGCACGTCATGCTCGACTCGCGGTCCGACGGCTCGGTCTGGCGGGGCTTCGGCCTGCCGGCGCTGTCCTACGGCCAGCTCATGTGCGCCATGTACCTGAAGATCTCCGTGTCCGACTTCCTCACGGTCTTCTCCGCGCGCACGCGCGGGCCCTTCTGGTCGCGCGCGCCGGGCACGTTCCTCTTCGCCGCCGCGTTCGTCGCGACGTTCCTGTCCACGGTCATCTCGCTGGCCTGGCCCAAGAAGTCCGACGGCATGGAGCCCATCGGCGCCGAGGTCGTCGTCGCCGTCTGGGCCTTCGACGTCGCCTTCTTCCTCCTCCAGGACCTGTCGAAGGTCCTCTTCATCAAGGCGATCAACTCGTACACGGGCGAGAACGAGGACGACCACAAGATCGACGACGGCGAGGAGCCGCCGGAGTCCATCGTCGCCGCCTACCGCCGGGCGAAGCACAAGATCTGGAAGACGAAGGGCGCCGACCAGACGCACTACCAGAACCTCTCCATCCAGGACGACTTCGCCGACACCGTCTAGCGCGGGCGCCGCCCCGCGCGTGCACATACCTCCCGGCGCGACCCGGACGCCGCTTTTTTCTACTACACTATCTATCGTTCTACGCTCTGGGTGGCGGCGGGACGGGGCGTCCATCCAGCCGCCCGTGGCACGGAGGCGATGGCCGGGGCTGCCAGGCGCAGGTGGCTGCGAGTCGCCGCGGCGGCCTGGAGGCCGGCGCGCGCGGGGGAGGGGGTGCAAGCAGGTGTGGCGGGTGCCGCCTGGGCGGCTATGTGCAGTGTGGAAGTCGACGCCGACGCGCGGGGCGTCGGCGGCGGCGTCCGAGGGCGGACGTCGTCGGGCGGCGTCCGCGCGGTGCGGGAGCAGCCGCGAGGTCGTCGTCGTCGTGTTCTCGTCGTTCTCATCTCGTCGTCGTTCTCATCTCGTCGTCGTTCTCATCTCGTCGTCCTTCTCATCTCGTCGTCGTGTTCTCTCGTCGTCGTGTTCTCATCGTCCTCTTCTCGTTCTCATCTCGTCGTTCTCATCTCGTCGTTCTCATCTCGTCTTTCTCGTTTCGTCGTCATAAATGTTCTCATCGTCCTCTTCTCGTTCTCATCTCGTCGTCCTCTTCTCGTTCTCATCTCGTCGTCCTCTTCTCGTTCTCATCTCGTCGTTCTCGTCGGGTCTCTCGTCGTCG
>NW_008705592.1:222326-236948 GCF_000186865.1 Aureococcus anophagefferens
CNGATTTTTTTACCAAGTACATGGCTCGCGCGGCGAGGGGGAAGGGGCGTGCTCGCGGGAGCCAATCCAAGGATATTTGGACGCGGGAGGAGTGCGGGAGCTTGAACTTCTTTGATCACCAAATGGTCGAAGAATGGTCGAAGGATCAGGTGAAGATGCCCGCCGCGCAACCGCCGCGGTTGGCCTGCCCGAATTTCGCGGTCAGGACTGCTTATGAGAGCGGGGTGCGTCGCCTAATGCGCTAGAGAGAGAGCTATAAAGCAATCTCGGGTGAAATTTGGGACGAAAACTATTCTCGCGTGATCACCGACCGGAGCGCCGTCGGGGGACAGGCGCCGCGCTTGGACCAAAGGCCCGTGGCGTGGTCCCGGGCGTAGCCCTCGGCGTCGAGCTGCGCCTGGGTCATGAAGGCGCCCTTTCCGGGGCCGCGAGCCCGCGTGCCTCTGGCGGCTCTCGGCCTTGGGCTTCGCGACGCGGCGGCGGCCCTCGCGCGGGTCGAGCCACGCGGGGAGAGGGCCGACGGAGCGCAGGACGTCGAGGTCGCGGCGCCGCGTGTGGACCCGGGTCCAGGGGCTGGTCCCATCCCGGCTCCGGGGCGCCGTCCGCGCGCGCGGCCGGCGGCGGCGCGGCGCGTTCGTCGGGCGGCCGGTCGAACTTGGCGGCGTCGCGGCGGTCGCCGAGGAGGCGGCTCTGGTGCTCGCCGGCGCCGCGCTCGCCGCGGCGCGACGGCGCGGTCGCCGCGGCGCGGCCCTCGAGCTCGCGGGTCGTCGGCTCCCGACGGCGTCGTCACCGCGGCCGCTTGCGCGCCGTGACGACGGCGTTCTTCGGCGAGCCCATGTCCGGCGCGAAGTCGAGGCGCGCGTCCGGGCAGTCGCGGCGGCAGACGCCGAGGAGCGCGTCGGCGAGGACGTCGTAGAGGCTCCGGCCCTGGGCCCTGGCGAGGCCCTTGGCGCGCTTCCCGAGCGTGCCCTTGGCGCAGCACGGCACGACGGCGAGGGCCTCGACGGCGCCGCAGTCCGCCGCGACGGCGAGCACGCGCGGCGCGAGGGCCCCGCAGACGTGGAGGCCGAGGAGCACGGCGCGCCGCCCCCGCGCCGCGCGGCATAGCTCCGCCGGCGCCGCGCGCGAGAAGACGTCGAGCGGCGCGTAGGCCACCTGTGTGGAAATCAAACCTTCAACCCGACTTCAATGTGAGCGTAATTGAACGAGTTGCGCCGGACTCTTCGGCTGTGCTTCGAGAACTCGACGAGAGCGATCGATTCGTCCAAAAATCAGCCAAATCGACTTCGATTTGACCGAGCTAGAGAATTCTGAAGTTTGGCCCCGACGTCCCAGCTCACTGGTTGATTTCCACACAGTAGGCCACGTTGGCCCGGCTCCGGACGTGCGACAGGTCCATCGCCGGGTTCGAGTCGAACATGACGACGCGCGCGCGGGGGAAGAGGTAGCTCAGGAGCAGCGCGACGACGCCGCGGCCGCTGCAGACGTCGAGGATCGCGAGCTCGTCCTCGGGGACCTGCGTGGCATTCAAATCTTCAACCCGACTTCAACGTGCGCGTATGCGACGGTGTCGACGCGAGCTCTTCGGCCGCGCTTCGAGGACTCGACGAGAGCCATCGATTCGTCCAAAAATCAGCCGAATCGACGTCGATGCGATCGAGCTCGAGAATTCTCAAGTTTGGTCGGGACCACCCAAACCAGTGGTTGAATGCCACACAGTCGGGGACGGGCGCCGCGAGGCCCCGGAGCGCGTCCGCGGCCGCGTAGGCCTC
This sequence comes from Aureococcus anophagefferens, assembly GCF_000186865.1. Taxonomy (NCBI): domain Eukaryota; class Pelagophyceae; order Pelagomonadales; family Pelagomonadaceae; genus Aureococcus; species Aureococcus anophagefferens. The sequence goes on from NW_008705592.1 coordinate 224,099, forward strand.
GCAGACCTCCTTCGGCGCGCCCTTCGTCGCGAGGAGGCGGCGGATCGCGCCGTCCGCGACGGCCTCGTCGTAAAAGTCCGCCGCGAGGAAGGCCGCGAGCCGCGGCAGCGCCGCGCTCTTGCGCCGGAGCCGCGCGGTGAGCGCCGCCGCGGACGTGCCGCAGGCCCGCGGCGGCGCGTCCTCGAGGCTCGCCTCCGCGCGGCCCCGCGCGGGCCGCTCGGCCGCGCTCGGCCCCGCGCCGCCGTAGGCCGCGACGGCCGCGCCGCCGCGGCCCGCGCGCCACGCGAGCACGGCGTCGACGACGGCGCCCGGGTCCGGGTGCGGCCGCTTGCACGCGCCGCGCGTGCAGCGCCGCCTCCGGTCCTCGACGCCGAGCGCCGCGGCGACGGCGCCGCCGCAGGCCCCGGCGAAGACGTGCGCGCGCGCGCCGCCACAGTCGCAGGGCCGGCCGGCGACGTGGGCCCAGCAGACGAGCGACGTCGCGAGGACGCCGTCGACGGCGAGCGCGGCCCGCGGCGCCCGCGCCTGGCGCCACGCGACGTCGACGATGGCCTCCAGGGACCAGACCGCGGCCTCCTTCGCCCAGCCGGCGCCCGGCCGCGCCAGCGCGACGTCCGCGGCGGCGGCTCGCGCGGTGGCTCGCGCGGCGCGCGCGTCCGCTTCGATCGCTGCGGCGCCCGGCGCGGTGGCTCGCGCGGCGCGCGCGGCCGGCGCGGTCGCAGCGGCGCCCGGCGCGGTGGATTGCGCGGCGCGCGCGGCCGGCGCGGTCGCAGCGGCGCCCGGCGCGGTCGCTGCGGCCGCATGCGCTGTCGCCGTCGCGGCGCGACACTCCGCTTCGACCGCTGCGGCGTCCGTCGTGCTTACTGCAGCTGCAAACGCGACTGCGAGGTCTGCGAGGTCGCTTTCATCGCCTGGAACACCCATGCGCGCGGCACGCACCGAGACCGACCTTGACGACATGTTGACGCTGGCGAGCTGCGGCGGGCGGAGCATGGGGAAGAAGCGCAAGGCGTCGTCGACGGCGCCGCTCGTGGCGCCGCCGATGACGTCGCGGCGCGTCGCGCGGCAGGTCACGTCCAAGTTCCACAAGCTCACGTCCGACCTCGCGACGTCGACGTCGTCGGCGGCGCGGGCGGAGCTGGCGCGGGAGCTCGAGGGCATGGGCGGCCGCGCGCGCTACCAGGAGGCGAGCGCCCTGTCGACGTCGCTCTACAGCACGTCGAAGTGGGTCCTCAAGGTCCTGCGGCGGCGCGGCGTCGTCGGCGGCGGCGGCGCGGCGCCGCGGCTCCTGGAGGTCGGGGCGATCAACACGCAGCTCCTCGACGCGCCGGGCGTCGAGACGCGCGCCATCGACCTGCGGTCCACGCACGAGCGCGTCGAGCGCGTCGACTTCCTCGACCTCGCGCCGGCCGGCGCCTGGGACGTCGTCGTCTGCGCGCTCGTGCTCAACTGCGTGCCGAGCCCCCGAGCGCGGGGCCGCGCGGTCGCGAACCTCGCGGCGCACCTCAAGCCCGCGGGCCTCTGCTTCGTCGTGCTCCCGCTGACCTGCCTCGAGCGGTCGTCGAAGACGACGCCCGGCGCCTTCGACGCCGCGCTCGCGGCCGCGGGCCTCCGCGAGCTCGAGCGCCGCGCGACGCCCAAGCTCCTCCACCTCTGCCTCGAGCGGAGCGACGCGCCGGACCCGCGGCCGGCCGCGCCGGCGGCCGGCGCCGAGCTCCGGCCCCGCCGGAAGAAGACCAACGACTTCCACGTCGTCCTGCCCGGCGCGGCGGCCCCGACGACGGCGACGCGGCGGACGCGGGCGTGAGGCGATCGCGCGCGCGCGCGCGCGCGCGTCCCTCGGAGGCGTTACTTGCCCTTGGCCGCGGCCGCGAGCGCGCGGAGCGCGGGCCGGATGCTGAACGCGTCGCCCGAGGGCCCCGCGGCCGCGAGGAGGGGCATGACGAAGCCGAAGGCGAAGAGGAAGCTGTACAAGATCGTCGTGAAGATGAGCAGGCCGAGCTTGAAGAAGAACTGGAGCTGGCAGGGGAGCATGAACGCGCCCGCGCCGAGCGTCGTCACGGCGCCGCCGACGACCGTGGGCCCCATCTTCTCGATGGAGAAGGCGAAGCGGTCGAGGCGGTGCTTCGCGCCGTGCTCCTTGTCCGCCGCGACGTACATGTGGCCCAGGTGGATCGTGTAGTCCACGGAGAAGCCGATGACCATGACGCCCGCGAGCGACTCGATGATGCCCAGGTCCCAGCCGAAGACCGACTGCGCCGTGCCCAGCACCGACGCGACGACGAAGGCGATGCCGACGATGGAGTAGAGGCTCACGAGCACGTTCTCCGTCGCGAAGATGAGCACGCCGAAGGCGATGGGGAAGCAGATGTAGAAGCCCTCGAAGAGCGACGCGCGGAGCTCGATGAACGTGTCGCACCACAAAAACTGCCACGCGCCGTCGTAGGAGAGGTGGCCGCCCTGCGCCGGCAGCAGGCCCTGCCGCGCCTCCGTGAACTTGACGACGCGGTTGATGACCTTCTTCCGCGCGCGGATGCCCCGGTTGAGCTTCATCGTGAGGTACGTCGGCACGGTCACGTACCTTAAGCTCCCGTCGACGACGCCGACGTAGTCCTTCCACGACGTGCCGTCGAACTGCGCGCGCGAAGTACTCGAAGCGGAAGACGAAGCGGTAGACGAACGCGGTGATCGGCACGGACATGAGGATCTGCGCCATGCACGCGGCCGTGTACGCGCAGGACCCCGTGTGGATCCGCACCCAGAACGTGACGAAGAGGATCGTGAAGAGCATGTAGACGGAATCCATCTCCTGCATGCGCAGCCACTCGAGCCGCTGGAGGAGCCACGCGAAGCACCGGAAGTCGACGCCGCCGTAGCGCCACTCGTCGAGGTACGCGCTCAACAGCACCGTGCTCTCGACGCCGAAGAGGTCCCACCAGTCGAGCTCCACGTCGCCGAAGAAGTCGAGGTATTTGAGCAGCTGCGCCTCCGTGTCGTCCGTCGTGCTGTCGTAGCCCTCGAGGGGCTGGCCGACGTAGAGCAGGCTCCGCGTCTTCGTCGTGGCGCCGGCCTCGAGCGCGCCGTTCTCCATGTAGACGCCGTTCTCCAGGAGCCCGGCGACGGACGAGTTCGCCGCGGCGACCATGGCGCTCCACGTGGCGTCGACGGCCGCCGCGTCGAGGAGGTCGCAGTCCGCGGACCCGCCCGTGACCAGCGCGCCCATCCACGCGTCGCCGTAGAACTTGCGCAGCACGGAGAGCTGGGGCGCGACGCAGGCGCCGCCGGCGTCGATCATGCAGACCTTGGACCACTCCTTCTGCCGGTAGAACGCGGACTCGATGGCGCAGATCGTCCGCAGAGTCTCGGGCGTGAAGACGTGGCCGCCCGGCCCCTTGTACTCGATCCAGGTCCCCAGCAGGTCGTACTGGGACCGCCGGCTCGGGTCGCTCACGGCGCTCAGGGCGTCGACCTCCTCGACGGCCTCGAGGCGCATGTCGCGGTACTTCGTCGCGCGCTTCTCGTTGATGATCCACGCGTACTGGTACTGCGGGCTGAGCACGAGGGACTGGGCGGCCATGCCCACGAGGGCGAGGAAGATGTAGCCGCCCGTGACGCACCAGAAGGCCTTGCGGCGCTTGCCGACGACGAACCTGAGGAAGGTGAGGCAGAGGCGGTCGAAGCGCCCGAGGCGCCGCGTGACGTCGTCCGTGTGCGGCAGGAAGGGCATCATGGCCAGCGTCACGGCGCCGGAGCCGCCGTCGACGGCGTAGGAGATGGGCGTCGCCTCGCCCTTGGGCGCCGCCTTGTCCGGCGGCGGCGGCGGCGCCGCGTCGGCGGACTCGTCGGCCATCTCGAACGAGGCTGCCCCCGTGGAAGACGACGGGCGTTTTTCGTGGCGGCGCTACGGTTTCCTGTAGCCGAATGACGGTTTTGGCCGTCATTCGGCCGGCCCGAGCCGTCATTCCGTCCCCGAATGACGGTCTGGGGCTGCGGCGCGAGTTTCGCCCGGTTTCGGCCGCCGCGCGGCCCGTCGCCCGCGCCGCGAAGTCGGTTTCCGGGGCGTCGACCCCCCCGGGCCGCCCCGGAGCGCTTCCGCCGGCGCGCATCGGCGCGGTGGTCGCCGCGGGCTGCCCCTCGCCCCGCGGCGGCATGGACGCGCCGCCCGACGACGACGACGACGACGTCGTCTGCCTGTCGCCGCCGCCGACGCGGTCCGCGGGCGCGCCCGAGGCGCTGGGCGAGCCCTGGACCGCCAGGTCTTCGACTGCGCGCGCGCGCGGCCCGTCGACGCCGCCGCCGTCGCGCCGCGCGGCCGCCGCGGGCAGCCCCGCGGAGCCGAGCGACGACGAGGTCTTCTGCCTAGCGCCCCCGCCGACGCGATCCGCGCGCACGCCCGAGGCGCCGGGCGAGCCCTCGAGCTCCAGGTTTTTCTCCGTCGCCGCCGCCGCCGCGGCCGCGCGGCCGCCGCGGGCAGCCCCGCGGACACGAGCGACGACGAGCTCGTTTGCCTGTCGCCTCCGCCGTCCGCGACGCGGTCCGGGACCGCGGCATCGCTGCCGAGGTCGCCTGAGCCGCCCGCGCGCGTCCGGTCGCCGCCGCGCGACGCTCCGACCGCGTCGCGCGCCAGCCCCGCGGACACGGGCGACGACGAGCGACGACCACTTGTCGCCGCCCCGACATGCGCGTCGAACGGCGGTGCGGTTCCGTGGAGGTCGCTCACGTCGCCCGGCGTCGCGCGTGGACCCGGTCGCGCCCTGCCGCGGGAAGGCTCGCCCGGCGAGCCATTGCCATCGCCTGGGTTCTCTAAACACCCACGACGATACTATAGGACGTAGGCCCCACTTAAGTACACCTGCGCGGTCGGCGCGACCTCGGGACCGCTGCTCTTACTGCCACCGATCCACCGGGGCGGTGGTATGGTGCGCGGCGCCAACCGAGTCGCCCGACCTCAGCACCACAGCACCAGGTTCGCGTTCGTCCCGGATCGGTGACGTGCAATCGGATTGCTCGTCGCTCGTGCCCGCGGGGCTGCCCGCGGCGGCCGCGACGGCGACGGACCGCGCGCGCGCGCGGTCGAAAATCTCAGCAGGGCTGGAGCTCGAGGGCTCGCATGGCGCCTCGGGCGCGCCCGCGGACCGCGGCGGCGGCATCAATAAGCGCACGACGTCGCTGTCAAGGCAGCGGCGGCGGCATGGATGCCGCCGCGGGCGAGAGCAGCCCGCGGCGACCGTTGCAACCGAGCCGCAGCGGGCGAGACAGCGGATGGCAGCCCCGTGGGGCAAAGAGGACTGACGGAAAGCCTGCGGACCACGGCAGTGCCTCTATGGCGCCGCACGGCGCCGTCGACGGGCCAGGTTTCGGTAGCTGGTTTCTGTCTCGGAGTGACAAGAACCGTCATTAACACAATAATACCGTCACTCCTTGAATTATATAGTTAGTGTTGAACGTCATTCGAAGGGTGGGAATCTATTGGTTTCCAACGAGGCTTCAACGCCGCCCGGGCGCCGGCGGCGCCGCCGCCGCGCGACCCTCGCGCGCGCGCGCGGAGCGAGCCCCCGGCCCCGAGACACACAGACGCCCTAGCTCAGGAAGGAGAACCCGCTGCAGGCGAAGGACCCGGCCGCGGGCCCGCCGCAGAAGAAGGCGGCCTCCGCGTCCGCGTCGTCGTCGCTGTCGTCGCCGTGGGCCGGCGCGTCGGCGGGGATCTTCACGGAGACGAAGCAGTCGTTGGCCTCGTCGAAGGACCGGCGGCTCGTGCCCCGGAGCGCGTCCCGCAGCTCCGACGACGCGCCGCGCGTCGGCTCCTTGGCGCCGTGGTCGCCCTGGGCCCAGCCGCAGACGCACGAGTCGTAGCTCCGCCCGCTCAGGTCGCGGCGGAAGTTGCGGCAGGGCCGCGGCGCCCCGCCGCGCGCGACGTCGCCGCGGAGCCGCTCGCGGAGGTCGTCGCCGTCGTGCAGCTCGACGGCTCCGTTGATCGATTCGCGCTTGCTCAGCTTCCGCCGCAGCTCCGGCGACTGGAGCGTCGCCGGCGGGCCGTGGGCGCGCTTCGGGAAGCCGCAGCGCCGGCACGTCGTGTGGCCGATCTCCGCCGCGAGGTCGAGCGCGAAGGACCCGCAGGGCGCGCAGGGCTCGCTCGCGGCGGGCGGCGCGGGGCCCGGCATGGCGCGCGCGGCGGCTGTGTCCGGGAGCCGGCGCCTCGCTGCGCGCGGCGGCTTTTTTGGGAGCCTTTCGCGGCGCGCGACAGGTGCGGGCGCCGCGCCGCGCGACCGGGACGCGGAGTGACAGGTCGGGCCGGGCGCACCAGCGGGGCAGCCCGACACGAAGGGCGACATCTGGTCAACACGCTCATCGAGCAGTTTGCTCCCTGTCGACTGTGCCACACAGGCCTGATTCTATCGCCGGCCGAGCTCGTCGGCCGCTCGTGCGCCACCATCCGTGCCGCCTGCGTCCTCTGCGTCGTCGCGGCGGTCTCCGCGTTCCACTCGCCGCCGCGCCGACGCCCCGGCGCCATGGCCTCGCACGTCGAAAAAAACGACGTCGAGGCGATCATGAAGGGCAGCGAGGCGGCCAAGGCGAGCGACTACGCCAACTACTTCAGCTCCTACGCCTTCATCTACCACCAGAAGCAGATGCTCAGCGACGGCGCGCGCATGCGCGCCTACCGCGACGCCATCCTCGGCAACCCTGAGTGCTTCGCGGGCAAGGTCGTCCTCGACGTCGGCGCCGGGTCCGGCATCCTCAGCATGTGGGCGGCGCAGGCCGGCGCGAAACGCGTCATCGCCTGCGAGTTCACGAAGATGGCCGACCACGCCGAGGCGCTCGTGGCGGCCAACGGCCTCCAGGACGTCGTCGAGGTCCGCCGGTCCGCGGCCGAGACGCTCGACCTGAAAAAGGGCGACGTCGACGTCATCGTGAGCGAGTGGATGGGCTACTTCCTCCTGCGCGAGTCCATGCTCGACAGCGTCATCTACGCGCGGGACCACTACCTCAAGGACGGCGGCGCCCTCTTCCCGAACCGGGCCGCGCTCTTCTGGGCGCCCGCGAGCCTCCACGGCGCGCGCCCGCGCGGACGCCGACCGGCGAGCCGGGACGTCGGGGCCGCGCGTCAGCAAGGACGGCTCTCGCTCGGTCCCATCGACGTCGATTCGGCCCATGTTTGGACGGATCGATCGCTCCCGTCGAGGTCTCGACGCGCGGCGGAAGCGCGGCCGTCCGAACGGTCGACGACGCGCGCGTCGAAGCCGGGTCGAAGATGCGAGTCCCACGCAGGCGAGCGCGACGTCAAGCTCGCGGAGAAGGCCGACGCGATGGCCGACTGGGACGCCTTCCAGGACGCGACGCGGGCCGACTTCGGCGTCGACGTCTCCGTGCTCCGGGCGCCCTACGTCGCCGAGCAGGACGACTACTACCTGCGCCCGGCCGCGCGGCACGGGGCCGCCGGCCCGGGGGACCCCCGCCGCGCGTCGGCACGCGCGAGCTCGGTCGACGTCGAGCGCTCGAGGGGGGGGGGCGACGGGGCCGGCGGACGCCGTCCCCCGGCGCGCGCGCCGCGGTCGGGTCGAAGATGCGAGCGCCGCGCAGGCGCCAGGCCCACTGGATGGAGATGCGCGACGACATGCTCGCGGCGCCGCCGGCGCGCATCGGCGTCATCGACCTCAACACGTGCACGCTCGCCGAGTCGCGGGGCATCGAGGACGCGCCCTTCCGCTTCCCCGTGCCCCTGGACCGCTGCGCGGCGTTCGCCGGATGGTTCGACACGTACTTCGAGGGCTCGCCGAGCTGCCCGGCGAAGAACCCCGTGACGCTGTCGACGTCGCCGGCCGACGGCTACACGCACTGGGGCCAGCAGGTCTTCTTCGTGCCGCCGGCCAAGGTCGAGGCCGCCGTCGCCGACGCCGGCGGCCACCCGCGCGGGCCCTCCTCGACGGTCGGGACCATCTCCCTGCGACGACAGAAGGAGGCCGTCCGCCTCTACAACATCGCCGTCAAGCTCGAGGTCGTCCCGGACGACCCGACGACCCTCGACCTCGACTGGGAGCTCTCCTAGGCGCGCGCCGCGCGCCCCGTCTCCCTATACACCGTCGCCCCGGTTCCGCCGACTCGACCTCCTCGCGGCTCGGCGGCACCGCTCCCCGGGCCCAGGAGCTCGTCGCGCGTCGGAGCGCTCATCGGCCCGGCGGAGTGGGTCCGACGAGGCCCCGGTGTGCCCATGCTCGAGGCCATGCATGATCTCGAGGAGGCCCCGGGCGGCACAGTACGTTAAGATATGCGTTACTTAAGAGTATGTATATACATAGATTACAACTTCCTCCAGAATAAACGCAAATTGTACTTAAAGATGTTGAGCGGGCGATTTTGGGGGCACTGACCTCGTCTTTCAACAAATTTGGCAGACTCTTGCCACTGAGTCTTCACCGCGATCGCCATGCGGTCCCTCTCGCTCGCGCTGCTGCTGCTGCCCGGCGCGCGCGGCTTCGGCTACTTCGTGCGCACGGAGGCGCCGAGCGGCTGCCCGACGGCCGAGCCGACGACGGCGCTGCCGTCCTACGGGCCCACGCCGACCCCCACGTCGTGCCCCCCCGGCGCCGACGACGGGTGATTCGAGTCCGCATCCGCCCGCGATCGTTCCGGAGCACGGATCCGCGCGTCGAGGCCGGGAGACGGTCGCTCGCTCGCCCGAGACTTGGACGGGGCCGCGCGGCGCGCCTCTTCCGTCGCGCGCGTCGCACCCCGCCGCCGCGCAGGGACCCCACGTCCGTCCCCACCTCTTTCGTCTACGGCGGGGACGGCGACGACACGCTCTCGGGTGGCGGGACGTCTACCTATGGGTTCTACGGGGGCGACGGCGACGACAACATCACGCTCGAAAGTCTTTACTACAGTGTAGTTCTTTCCTACGGCCAGAAGCTCGTGGACGGGGGCAACGGCAGCGACACGATCCGAGTGACGGGGGCTTACTTCGACGGCATCTTCGGGGGCGCGGGCGACGACGCGATCATCACCGAAGGCGACTTCGTCAATTCCGTCTACGGCGGGGACGGCGACGACACCATCACCGCGACGGGGTTCATGAACTATCGCTTCTACGGGGGCGCCGGCGACGACGACATCACGATCAACACCGACTACGGTGATGAGTTCGTCGCCCCAAATTTTGAAACGGGCGACGACACCATAGTCGACAAGGTCGTGGACGGGGGCGACGGCGACGACACGATCTCGGTGAACGGGAATTCGAATTTTGGCATCTTCGGGGGCGCGGGCGACGACGTGATCAGCACCGCGGGCGACTACGTCAAATCTGTCTACGGCGGGGACGGCGACGACACCATCACTTCGAATGGGAATGGCAACATGAGGTTCTACGGGGGCGACGGCAACGACAACATCACGATGGTAACCAGCCGGGCCAACAGCCCGGGTTTCACTCCCTTCGCCGGAACCGTGAAAACGGTCGACGGGGGCGACGGCAACGACACGATCACGGTGCTCGGGGACGAGAATGAGGGCATCTTCGGGGGCAGGGGCGACGACACTATATATATCGCCGGGTGGGTGGAAACAGATTACGACGGGAGCAACGGCCAAATCATCCAAGGATCTGCGGTCCATTTTGTTTACGGCGGGGACGGCGACGACGTGATCGAAGCGAATAGTTTCTGCGCCTCCGCGTTCCACGGGGACGCAGGCGACGACAAGATCTACGTCCAAGGGGAATACGCGGGCATGAACTACTGCGGTAGTGGAGGCCAGTATATGAACGCAGCTTACGGAGGTATCTTCGGCGACGACGGCGACGACTCCATATCGGTCGTCGGCGATTATATGGCGAATCTCCACGGCGGCGAGGGAGACGACACGATTCACGTCGACGGATATTTTTTCCCCTCTTATATGAACACGTTCAACGGAGGCGGGGGCACCGACACGCTCTGCGCGATGACCGACGGCGTGAGCGACCCCCACGACTACTGGGACCCCGGTTTTGGGGGCGCTGGCTGGTCCAACCAAGCTGCTGGCGAGTTTGAAATCATAGACTTCACCAACATCGCGCCATCCGGGGCGGGGGATGACGACTACTATTGGCAGAACTTCCAGCACTACTGCCACACGTACGACGGAACGGACTGGAAGTTCTACTTTAACGGGGCGCTGGCTCACACCGAGACCGTGGCCCTGGACACCGGCTCCGACAACCCGCTGACGCTCGGAGTGCGCTACTCGAGCGGGTACTCGGGCTACTTCAGCGGCAAGATAGACGATGTCTACGTCTACTCGAGCGCGCTCAACGCGGCCTCGATCGAGGTCCTCTACAACGAAGTGGCAAGATAGACGATGTCTCCGTCTACTCGAGCGCGCTCGACGCGGCCTCGGTCGAGCTCCTCTACGACGACGGCTCTCGTAGAGCCGACCGTCGTCCATTCACCGACGGGAGCCGACCGTCGTTCATTCGCCTCGTCGAACCGACCGACCGAAACCACCTCCCCCCCCCTCCACCCTGGCTTCTCCTGCCTTGGAAGCAACCTTCTCCACCCTTGGAACGACCCGCCCCTCCCCCCCGCCTTCTCCCCCCTCGGAAGCCTAAGATGCAGCGGCTTAGCCCTGCGGGAGAGGCGCCCCCGCCTAGCGCTCGACGTCGCGGCTGAGCTCCGTGGCGACCGCGGCGAGGATGAGGCCGCCGCCCGCGACCGTCGCGGCCGTCGGCCGCTCGCCGAGGAGGCCAAAGGCGAAGAGCGCGCTGAAGACGGGCTGGGACGTGTAGATCAGGTTCGCCCGCGACGGCGCCACGCCGCGCTGGCCGAAGGACTGGGCCCAGATCGTGTACGCGCACGTCGCCTGGGCAGGACGAGAGTGCGAACTTCCCAACTTCAAAGGCTCCTCTCTCGGCCATTTTCCACTCGTTTCGGCTGATTTTTGGACGAGCGATCATCTCTCGGAACGGTCTCGAAGCGTGGATGCTTTTCCCAGAACGCGCGCGCGCGGAACACTCACGTTGAAGCGACGTTGAATCACCCTTGTCCTGCCCCGCACGTCGCGGCGCCGCACCACAGCACGGCCGCGCCGAGCGCGGCGGCCTCCTCGGGCGTCCGCGACGCCTCGAGGAAGCGCCGCCCCCCCTCGAAGGGCGTCGCCAGCGCGAGGAACGCGACGCCGCCGAGCGCGAACGCCGCCTCCCAGCCCGCCTTGGCCGTCGCGAGGCCGAGCGCGGACGCCGACGGCGCGAGCGCCTGCGCGGGACGGGAGCGATTCAAGTTCGCTTCAACGTGAGTGTTCCGCGCGCGCGCGTTCCGGAACAAGCATCCACGCGTCGAGACCGTTCCGAGAGACGATCGCTCGTCCAAAAATCAGCCGAAACGAGTGGAGAACGACCGAGATCGGAGCCTTGAGCATTTCGCGCTCTTTTCCCGCGCCGGCGAGCGCCGAGAGCCGGACGACGTGGAGGCTGTAGAGCACGGCGGCGGCCACGACGCACAGGTCGCCGGAGACCTGGCCCGCGTCCGCGGCCAGGCCCTCGGCGCAGAGCACGGCGACGCCCGAAAAGGCCACGGCGCACGCCAATTGCGTCTCCCGCGCGACGGCGCGCCCCGTCGCCGCGGACTCGAGCACGGGCACGAGCACCGTCGTGAGCTGGACGAGGAAGGCCGCGGCGTCGGCGGAGACGGTCTCCAGGCCGACGACCTGGAAGAGGTTCCCCGCGTAGAGGTAGGCGCCGAGCTCGAGCCCCGCGCGCGCCGCGCCCTCGTCCGCCGCCGCCGCGCCCGGCGCCGCGGCGGCGCGGCCGAGGGCGCCGAGGCAGCCGAGGGCGACGACGTAGTAGAAGAGCGAGAACACGGCGCCGGGCGGCGGCGCGGGCAGCGCGTAGACGGCCTTGACGGCCGGCGCGTAGGTGCCCCAGACCACGGGCACGCTGCAGAGCACGGCGACGCGCGCGGCGTCGGAGGCGCGCGGGTCGTCGTCCCGCGCGACGAAGGCGCGCGTGCGCGGCGCGCGGAGCCCGCGGGCGGGCGCCCGGAAGGCCGCGGCCGCGCCGACGACGAGGCACGCGCGCAGCCACATCAGATCCACATCATCGTCACGAACTCTTGCAAAAACGCTTTCTGGCCCAGCAAGGCCTGCCCGCGCGCCGCGCGCGCCGCCCACGCCGGCGCCGACGCGCGCCGCCGATTCCCTTCGCGCGCGCGATGGACGCGGTCAAGCTCAACCCGAAGGCCTTCGCCGCCGCCGCGTCCTGGCTCGAGGGCTACGACGACGGCGGCGCCGCGCCGGACGCCGGCGCCGACGCCCACGCGCCGCTGTCGTCGCGCGCGGGCCTCGGGTCCGCGCCGGCGCGGCCCAGGGGCCAGGCCGAGACGTCGCTCGCCGCGCGCCTCGAGCGGGACCGGCGGCGGAAGCGCGGCGACGACGCCGACGACGCCGCGGCCGACGCCGCGCGCCGCGGCGGCTCGGACAGCAGCAGCGACGACGAGGCGGAGAGCCGCTACGCGCGCGGGTGCAAGCGCGCCGCCGACGACGCGCCGCGCGCGCCGGCCGCGCCGCCGCCGGCGAAGCGGAAGAAGAAGCAGAAGAAGAAGAAGAAGAAGCAACAGCCCGCGGGCTAACTTTGCACACTCGTCGTGCGACGGGATTCCTCTGGCGCGGGTGGGTGGCGACACGAGCGCGTCGTCGTCCGGTCCGGCGGGATGTATTCGTAGGAGGTTCGCAGCCCGCGGAGAGTATGGTGGGCCTAGACTTCAACGACGATGATGACTTTCTGAGTGCACTATTAAAAGGCCACCCACAGCTCGTGGTCTGGGCTGGGGCCGCCGATTTCTGCCATGAGCGCGGCGGAGAAGAAGATCGGGGATCCTCA
>NW_008705592.1:237182-240154 GCF_000186865.1 Aureococcus anophagefferens
CGCGCCCCCCCGTGTCCCCGGTGGACCCCCCCCCCCCCCGCGCGCGCAGGTCGCCGCGGAGATGTCGCAGACCATGCCCATGGAGCTCGTCTCCGTGCTGCGCGTCCGCCCGCGCGCCGCGCGCGCGCCGCGCCGCGACGCCGCGCCGCGCAGGTACCCGGCCAAGGACGGCCAGCGGGGCATGTTCGGCGACCTCATCGACACGGCGCACTTCGCGCAGCCCTGCCTCTTCGCCGTCGAGGCGTCCCTGGACGCGCTCTGGCGCGCAAAGGGCGTCATCCCCGGCGGCCTGCTCGGCCACTCCATCGGCGAGCTCGCCGCGGCGTGCAGCGGCAACGGCGGCCTGCCGCTCCTCGACTTCCACGGCTCCCTCGACGACGACCTGCCCGGCGAGGGCGAGGGCGACGCGCGGGCGAAGGCGCTCGCGCGGCTCCGGGCGCGCCGCGCGTACAGCGGGCCCCTCACGCGCCGCGAGGCCCCGTGCCGAACTCACATCTTCCATTCGACTTCACTGTGAGCGTACGCGACAGTGTCGACGAATGCTCTTCGGCCGTGCTTCGAGCACTCGACGAGAGCCATCGATTCGTCCAAAATTCGGCCGAATCGACGTCGACGTGACCGAGCTCGAGAAGTCTCGAGTTCGGTCGGGACCACCCAAACCAGCGGTTGCATTCGGCACAGGCGAGGCCGCGCGGATCGTCGCGCAGCGCGCGCTGCTCATGGCGCAGACGCCGTCCGCGGGCTGCATGATGGCCGTGCGCGCGAGCGAGAAGGCCTGCTCCGCGGCCATCGACGCCGTCGCCGCCAAGTGCGGCTCCGTCGTCGCCGTCGCCGCCGTCAACGCGCCCGAGTCGACGGTGCTCTCCGGCGACTACGTCGCGGTGTCGCTCGTCGTCGCGGAGCTCGCGGCCCGCAACGAGGCCCGGGGCGCCGACGCGTCCAAGTCCAAGGCGACGAAGGTCCGCGCGACGCACCCGGACCACTCGCCGCGCATGCGGCCCGTCGGTGACGCGCTCGCCGCGGCCGCGGACGCGATCTTCGCCGAGTCCGGTGCCGCGCGCGCGGCCGTCGGCGCGGACCGGGAGGGCGACGTGGGCACGAAGATCCACGTCGCGTCGTCGGTCACGGGCCGGCTCGCGAGCCGCCGCGAGCTCCGCGCGGGCGCGCACTGGGCGCGGCACGCGACGGGCGCGGTCCGCTTCACCGAGGGCCTCCGCGCGCTCGCCGTCAAGGGCATCTGCGTCTTCGTCGAGTTCGGCGAGGGCATGCTCGTGGGCTTCGGCAAGGACACGCTCGCGCGCGGCGGCGGCCCGCCGACCAAGTTCCGGTGGACGCCGTCGCTCGCGGCCGCGGGCGGCGCGGGCGACGACGCGCGCGCGTTCGAGGCCGCGCTCGGCGACGTCAAGGACTGGGCGTCGCCGTCCGGGGGCGCCGCGGCCAAGGGCCAGCCCGGCTTCGTGACGCCGCGGTTCGCCGCGCCGAGCTCGCCGACGAAGCCCCACCGGAAGCCCGGCGGCGCGCGCGCGCCGGCGGACGCGGCCGTCGCGCGCGCGCGGGCCGGCCCGCGGCGCGTGCCCGCGCTCGCGCCCGACGCGCAGCCGCCGTCGACGACCTGCGACGGCGAGGCCCTCGCGCCGGACGCGGCCGTGCTCTGCAAGATCCAGCCGCCGCCGCACGCGCTCCGGAGCGACCCGGGCAGCCCCATGACGGAGCCGCACGCGCAGACGCTCACGGTCTGGATGCCGCGCGACGCGCTGCTCGACAACTTCCTGGCCTACCTCGAGCACGAGTACGGCATGCGCCTCGACGTCATCGACGCGCTCGGCGCGGGCGACGCGCACAGGCGCGGCGACGAGCCCGCGGGGCCCCTCGCGACGGACGGCGACTTCGACGCGGCGCTCGGCCTCGCGGCGGACAAGGCCATGGGCGCGGCCTACTTCCTCGTCCGGGCGAAGCTCGACGGCGCGGGCCGGCCGCTGCCGCCGCGCCACGCCAAGGTCGAGGGCCCCTTCGCGCCGGACATGGTCGAGGGCAAAGAGAAGATCGACGAGGAGCGGCGCGCCGCGTCCGCGGCCTACGACGCGCCCGGCGGCCTCATCCCCCGGGGCTTCGTCGAGGAGCGCATGTCCGCGGAGGCCGTCGCCGGCGACGCGCGCCGCGCGAAAAAGGCCGCGGCGGACGCGGCCTTCTGGGCCACGGCCTCCGACGAGGCCAAGGCCAAGCGGCGCGACGCCGACGCGAAGCGCTGGCACGACCTCCTGCCCGAGGCGGGCCGCGAGGACCTCATGCCGGGCTTCGACGACATGGTCGACGAGGACACGGGCGTGCTCACGGAGCTCATCGGCGCCTACGACCCCAAGGTCGGCCGCAAGGTCTTCAAGCACGGCTACCAGTGCGCGGAGTCGGAGCCCTTCCCCGCGCTCGAGGACGGCGCCGCGGCGGCCCTCGAGGGCGACGCCGCGGAGGCCTTCGCCGCGCGCCGCGAGCTCCTCGCGATCATCCCGCCGCCGTCGCGGCTCCCCGAGCACGAGTTCCCCGCGGACTCCATGGGCGGCCGCTGCCTCGACGCCTGGCGCTACCGCTGGGGCCAGCGCATCGGCGACGCGTGGCTCTTCGTGCCCCTGCCGCCGGGCGCGACCGTCGCGGACGTCGACGTCGCCTTCGGCACCTTCAAGCTCGGCGTCTCGCTCTGCGGCGTGCCCCTCTACGACGGGCCCCTCTGGAACTGCGACGAGACGCGCGGCGTCGACGTCGACACGGCCGCGTGGGTCGTCGTGCTCCACGAGGGCCAGCCCGTCCTCCAGGTCGAGCTCCACAAGAAGAAGAACTACTGGTGGAAGGCCATCTGGGCCGACCACCCGACCATCGAGCCCTGGGAGGTGCCCTTCTGGAAGGACGCGACCTTCAACGACGGCTACCACCGCATCACCCAGGGCGACGTCCGCCAGACCGTCTTCTAGGCGCGCGGCCTC
>NW_008705592.1:240204-241238 GCF_000186865.1 Aureococcus anophagefferens
GCCCCCCCCCCCCCCCCGCCCGCGCGCCGTCGCTCTAAGCGCCGCGCGGCGCGACCCGGGTCCGCGGGGCGGGGGGAGCGGCCTACCCGTACTCCGCGAGGAGCTCCTCGCCGGCCTCGACGTCGGCGACGAGGCGCCAGCTGAGCTGCGGCCCGTGGCGGAGGTCGCGCGACACGAACCAGGCCACGTTCGGCCGCCGCGGCGGGTCGCAGAGGCTCGCGGAATTTTGGAAGAACGTCAGCGAGCAGTGGCGCAGCGCCGGCTCCCGTATCATCGCGTAGTTCAGTTCGTCTTGCCGAACGCGACGTAGTCGTACGCGCCGAGGTGCGCGCGCGCGTAGTCCGAGGGCCGCTCCACGACGACCGCCGTCGGATCCACGAGCACGTCGCCCGCGCGCAGGCGCCGCCGCGCGACGACGCCGAAACCGCGCGCGTCGACGACGCCCGCGGCCGCGACCTCCGCGGCGGCGTCGAGCGCCGTCCGCTGGGCCGCCCAGCGCGCCGCGCGCGCGTCGTCGGGCTCGGACCCGCGCAGCAGCTTGTCGTACGCGGCGTCGAGCGCGAGCACCGCGCCCCGCGGCAGCGGCGGCGGCGGCGGCGCGGGGCCGCGTTCCGCGTCGGCGGCGATGCAGCCCCGGCAGCCGCTCGGCCGCCAGCGGCACTTGCCGCAGCCGTGGAAGGCCGGCCGCCGCGAGCCGACCTCGTCCCGGGGCCGCCAGCGCGAGCCCGAGGGCCAGATCGGCGCGGGCGTTTCGACGGGCGCCTTCTTCGGGCGGCCGCGCTTCTTCGCCGCCGGGGGCGCCGCCGCGGCGCGCTTCCTTGGGGGCGCCGCGGCGCGCGCGGCCGGCGCCGGCGCGGCGCGCTTCTTCCTCGGTGGCGCCGCGGCGCGCGCGGCCGGCGGCGCGGCGCGCTTCTTCGCCTGCTTGCGCGCGCGGGATGCCTCGGGAGGAGCCGCGGCCGGAACCGCCGGCGTCCGGCGCGCGCGCCGGCCTCCGCCCGCGTCGAGCGCCCGGAGCTCCGCCGCGGGAACATCCT